>NC_048219.1:172064844-172072790 GCF_002007445.2 Ailuropoda melanoleuca
GATTTTATTTATTTATTCGACAGAGATAGAGACAGCCAGCGAGAGAGGGAACACAAGCAGGGGGAGTGGGAGAGGAAGAAGCAGGCTCATAGCGGAGGAGCCTGATGTGGGGCTCGATCCCATAACGCCGGGATCACGCCCTAAGCCAAAGGCAGACGCTTAACCGCTGTGCCACCCAGGCGCCCCTATAATGAAGTTTACTTTTATCTACATTTCCTTTTGCCTTGGTTCTTCACATCCTCTACCACTCAGGCTGTTCCTCTTTAAAATCAGGAGTTTGTCTCACTTAAACCCGAGAAACTAGTTTTCAGATCTTTCTATGAAAAACATAATAATAATAATAATAATAAATACCAGTCCAGTGAGCTTCTAGGAATTTCTTCCCTTCCTATACAAATGTATTGATTTGTCCACAAGAACTTTGGCATTGGAATGATGACTACAGTAGATAAGCAGCATTACTTGAAGTGTTCTTTTCATCAAATGGGTTAAGAATAAACATGAAAACAAGTAGGCTTCCCATGGAAGTTTGCTTTGAAAAGCATTTTACTTGTGATATATCACACACAGTTAATTAACCACAATCTAAAACACTAATAACCAATCTTTATAGAATTACAGTTCCACACTTGGTCTACCTTCTGACTCTCTGTTTGCAACTCCATTAAAAAAATGCTCTAGTCTAGATTGTACATAATTATAGTACTATTCTTTAAAGAGTATTTCCCCACTACTGGGCTGCCTGGGTAGCTCAGTCTGTTAAGTGTCCAACTCTTGGTTTCAGCTCAGGTCATGATCTCAGGGTCATGGTCTCAGGGTCGTGAGGTTGAGCCCCCCCGGGGGTGTCCTGCCTCGAGCCCTGCATCAGGCTGCACACTCAGTTCGAAGTCTGCTTGAGGTTCTCTGCCTTTGCCCCTTTCCCCACTCATGCGTGTGCACGCACGTGTGCTCTCTCTCTCAAATAAATAAATAAATAAATGAATAAATAAATAAAATCTTAAAAAAAAAAGAATATCTCTCCATTACTTAAATGCAGCTACTGTTTAATGAATTAAATACCTAAGTCTATTTGATTAATAGACTATTTTCCCCTTACCACTGACAATCTGATTTTAGAATATCATTTTGATTTCTAACTCATTTTTCTAAACTCTGTTAAGAAAAACAATTATCAAAAACATTATAGCTGCTGTAAGGTTTCTCTTGCCGCGAATAAAATGGAGACCGCAAAGGCAAACGTGGTCCAGAGGATGAGCTTTATTGCAAGCACCCTCGGGCGAGGTTCCGCGACTTGGGAAAGAGCGTTGAGTCAGGGAAGTCGCGCCCAGGGTAGGGCAGCGAGGGTGTCCTTTAGGAGGAACTTTATTGTGTGCACCCTCGGGTGAGGTTCCGCGACTCCGGAGGGGGGAGTCGGGGAAGTCGCGCCCAGGGCAGGGCAGCGAGGGTTTTTATTGGGCACCGCTGGGGGGAAGGTGAGGAGGTAGGAGAACTGATAGGATTCTCCTTTTTTGGTAACTATGCCTGGTTGTAAGTAGCCCATTGGTCAGCTGGAGTCCCCGGCGGAGAGTTTCGGTTTCCTGCTTAGGTTTCGGTTTACTGGGGTTGACGTGGCTGCTGCAGGAGTTCTGGTGGGAGATTCGGCCATCTTGGGTGTCCGCCATGTTGAGTGGCCCTTTTCTCAGCCAGCCCAACGGCTGCTTTGCAGGATTCTTTGCTAGAGAAATTTATAGTGAAACCAATTTCATACTTTCTTCCAATGATGTGATTTATTGGCTTCACTAGAGAAGAGAACCCGCTTGGATTCCTTTGTTACTCATTGGACCCAATCATGATAACTTTAAGCTCTCTTCAGCTAAATAAATAGACCTTTATTACTTACATTATAGTGATGTGTGGAGCTATATTATTTACATTGCTTTTGCTGATTCTCAAGAATAAATTGGAAGGAAAGGAAATTACAATCTAAGGAGGAGCAAATGCTATATCTGACTGTTAGTAAATTGAAGGCAAATGTTTAAAATAACTGTTTTTACACATCATCACAAAACAAGATGTATAGAGGAGTAAAGGCAAATTCCAATGATGACTATATTTTTCTTTCAACCAACCACATTCTTAATTTTCCCTCTTCTTGCCTTAATTTTCTCATAAATAAGGCACTTTATTCTTGGTTCCATTTTGTTTTTCCAAGTACACATTATTTTTTCTATATATTTGATTCTATATTTAAAAGGTGTCAATCTTATTTCTTTATCCTTAATGTGGTAATTTCCCTCTATATTAGCAACCATTCTTAATTTTCAGCTGTCAGAGAAGATGCCAGAATGTACATATTATCATATAAAATCACCTATCCTGATTATGTCATGCAGTGATGTCTCTGCTGCCAAGCTTTCTTGTAGAATATTTTCATATTCTCTATTCTCCGAAAATAATTAGAAGATAATACAGTTCCAGTTTTATTATCTCTGTATCAGGTGATCTCAATTCAGCAATTATTTTTTGATTATCCAGTTGGCAGTAAATATAATTGAAATACAGAGATAAGGTGTTGAAGTCTCTACACACAATAAGCGTGAGTCTGACCCAGTAGGATATTTTCTTCTGTGTTTGTCTGTTCTGATCATACATATTATATTCCAAATATTTATGAAACCTGTTCTCCAAAAAAATTGTTTAGGATAATCAATATAATACCTTTACACATCTAAAAATCTTCAATTGACTTCAAGCAAAATTTAAAAACCTAGAAAGTCTTCTTCTCCCTTCCCTATGATTTTTAATGCCAGTATTAGTTCTACTGAAGGTTGCTTTAAAGTTAAAATTACATTTAACAATTAGAGTCAATAAAAGATCGATATTTTAACCCTACTTTATGAAAGATACAGAATTTGAATCTCTGTGCTTATCATTTTCCCCAAATTTTTCAGATGTAATTTGGGGTTTACTCCTAATCATTTAAGATTACGTAGATTATTACCTCTTTAAAAGAAAACAAATTATAGTCACNATATTTTAACCCTACTTTATGAAAGATACAGAATTTGAATCTCTGTGCTTATCATTTTCCCCAAATTTTTCATATGTAATTTGGGGTTTTACTCCTAACCATTTAAGATTATGTAGATTATTACCTCTTTAAAAGAAAACAAATTATAGTCACGTTTAGATTTACATTTGTAACAGTTATGTAGATTTATCTCAGTGAGTTCACCTGGTTTCAAGATTTTCCTTCATCTCCATCAATTTGATCTTTTACAGTTTCTGCCCACTGGCAATATTTAATTCAGTAAATATATTTTCTTTTTTATTGTAGCTCTTCTGTTTCAGACTGGTCCTTTCCCACAATGCCTTACTCTTCTTCTACAGCAATTTTTTGGACTATAAATTAGATGTATTTTTAAAATATTTCTTTTGTTTCCTGTAGCAATTCTATCTCAGGAGGAGGTAGCTTTTCTAAAGTTCAATAAATAGAAACGTAGGTGATGGGTATTGAATTTCAGCAGTCTGTGATGAGTAGTGAGGCAACTGGAAGCATAGCCTAGAACTTCGTGTCTGAGCAGTTAACATAGATGGATTCCTAGGGGAATCAAAGTTTCTGGTTGGTAAGACACTGTATGTGTGTAGCAAAGCTAGGCATCCTATGTCATGATGGATCTAATTTTTAGAACTAACTTTACACTTTATGATCAACCTGTGATTTTACACTACAGTAGTACCACGTGAGGAGAGTAAGGCTGAGGTGTGGTTCTTAGAAGCTTCTAAAATATCCAAAACAAGATGAAACTACATAGATCAAGACTCTTTGACTCTTATCCTCTTTGACTTCAAAGCATTTCTGTTTTATGCAGTGGGCTGCTGCATAAGTTTTTATTTGAAGGAAGGATTTAATTGTTAAAACATTTCGACTACGATTAGTTAGTCCAAAACCTCATTTTAAAGGAAAGTAGTGATGGAGCCACACGAGAACCCACATCTGTTTATTTTTAGACTAGAGATTGCCTCCTTCTCAGAATCACTTATTTATACTGACATTTTTTGAAGATAACTCAGTTCTCAAAGGAAATGCATACATTGAGTACCATTCAAATTTACATTAAAATTTACTTAATTTAGCACTTAAATTTAAAATAACATCTAAATTTCAAACATTTCCACCTATACTTGTGTGTTCTCAATTATGTAATACTATGATACTAAGATTGGTGATCAAAAATCCTTAAATCCCAGAATGGTTTCAATTCTTTTTCCTCCGTGATTGCCTCTGTGGTAGTTTTGTGAGTGAGAGTCTTCCAAGATAATGAGAAAAGTAATTTCATTAAGACATGTTGTCCGATATAAGATATTTGTTATAATTATTATCTAAGATCTTGTTCCAACTCAAGCACCATTGATCATTCAGGAACATCATTCAGGAAATTGGTTGATTGGGAGATTATAAAGGAAACAAAAGATAAAGACCTGCAAATGAGAAAATGTGAAAATGCTGATCAAAGACAGATACTTTTTAAAGTGAGCCAAGGCAGCAGAACAGTAAGTGCGGCTACTTCAGGCCTTTTTGAACCTCCCTGTCAGAAGGAGCTCTAGTCCGTTATACAGCATCATTCTTGTTTTTTCTTCATAGTGCTGATTGATAACCAAAGTTATGTTATTAATCTTGCATCTCCTTCCAGAATATGCTTAAAAAAGACAGGGATATTGTTGATCTGTTTATTGTTTTATCTTCTGAAACTAGAACAATCTTTGACACATACATAGGCACTTAATAAATGGTTATGGGATAGATGGATGGGTGGATGGATGGATGGATGGATGGATAGGTGGGTGCGTAGATACATAGATGGGTAGAAAGACAGATAAAATATGTGAACTGAACCTAAGAAATAACCAGGATTGGGTAGATCTATTTTGACAAAAACAATTTCCTGGTTCATAGAATTCGAGCATATTTTTTATGATATTTGAAATTTAGATGTTCTATGCAAATAATAAATAAAATTCAAATGTGGAATCATAAAATTAAATAGCCACATAGGCAGGCTGAAGTTAAATTCAATTAGATGATCACTGAGGAGGCCAAAAAGTTTTCTATTGCAGTGTATCAATTTATTTTCACTTTCAGTGGTGTTTTTCTTCATCTGACCCTATTCTTTTTCCCTTTTTTTGCTAAAAAAATATTTGGAAAATTACAAGTGTGTTTTTAAAAGAATTTAATATTGTGTTTAATAAAGAATGTTCTAAGTTAGATCAAAACTTTTTCTCTCCATTTTAAGGTGCTTCTTAACTTCTGCAGTGTTTCCATTATGCTCTCTCTTTCCTTTCTTTAAACCACTTTCATAAATTCCACAGAATGAGAAGTTGTCCAATAAGTCCTTTGGCCCTGTTTTGTCATGTTCCCTAAAAGTTATGATTTGTGATTTTTTGTGTGTGATGTCAGAGTATAATCAACTATAACATGAACTGAACAGTCATCCTTTACCGTAGGCAGCCTTTTCGGACTCTTGGAAAGTCAGTGTAATAGATTTGACATTGCTAGCTCGCGCGGTGTTTAACATTTTTGAGGGATACATACCTCACACTCAAATCACCAAACTCGCAGAGCAGCCACCCTTCCCTGCAGCCTAAATTCATGTAAATGCTTGTTTTGAGCCAATATGAACCCCCCCAAAAGAGGCTAGCCTGATCAAAACTTTCCAATTTAATAACTTCTCAGTATAGCTTCTCTATGGCTTGCACTTTTAGAATGGCCAAGTTCTAACTTTTTAAAACGACAGCCTTCTGCTGCTCTTTATGACGTGTGTCATGTTGCTTCACTCCTCCTTGAAACCACGCGGCTGTCAGTGTGGCGGGAGTCAAAGTCCACTGCTCCAACTGCTGCCTGCTTCTGGCTCCAGTAACTTCTATCCCCTGCCCGTATAGCTTGATCCTACATCCTTCAAGGGAAAATTGGGCCCACTTTCAATCTTTAGACTTTCAGGAACAAATGACAACAATGTACCTGGCTCATTTTTTGAGTGGACAAGATGAAAACTAAGTGGAATTTCTTGTTGATATAGCAACATTTTTCGTGTCTGTTTTTCTCTCTCAACTTTTACTAGTATATTCTTATGTGTGCTGAGTATGAGATTAAAAATTCCCTTAATCTTAAAGTAAATATGGTCTCTGAATCCCTTTTTGATTGCAGGGTTCCCAGCAGCATTTGTTGTGTCCTGGGCTGTGGCACGAGCAACTCTGGCTGATGCAAGGTGAGTGAAAAAGGAGAGGTAAAGAGAGAGCTTCAGATTTTCTCAAGACTCCGTCTTCCTGCCTGGAATTGACACTTGCTGCTATTGTTAATTACATGTCCCCTCAGGGATGTCATGTACTAAATTATCTTGATATGATTGGAGGCTTTGATACGTTACCATCAAGCTATCCATCCCGGAGCTCATGGAACAGAAAGACTCACAGACCAGATTAGGATGCTTGACCTCTTTAGTTTATAATATCATTTTAAAATATATTGTGAGAAGCAAAGGGAAGGAGATGGATAAGTTAACACACAGGTTATGATGCAAGCATGTGGAAGGACAATACCACCTGGGTCCCAGGATGGGCAATATTCAGATATCCTCTCTCAATCTGTGCCACATCCGCCTTCCCCACTTGATGGTGTGGGTATGAAGACCAGAGATGGGGTTGCAGTGAGGAGAGCCACAGACAGAGGTGTCCTGGGCCAATGACACACCTTTGCTTTCTCATATTGATGGGAGGCAAGTATGCCTGGTTATAGCTGTAGTTTGCCAGCTAGTCTACTAAACAGCTCTAGGTTTTATTTGTGTTCCTTGGGCAAAGGATATGTGGGCATGGGTTTCACCAATCAGTGGCTAAATTAAGATGTCAAGAATATTGAGCGCTTCTTGTGTATCAGGGATATTTTATGCCTCAAAGATTTGGTGTATCATGATATTTACTTATTGATTTATTAAATTTTTATTTATTCATTTTAGAGAGCGATAGAGAGAGTGCAAGTGGAGGGAGGGGCAGAGAGAGAGGGAGAGAGAGAACCTCAAGCTGACTCTGTGCTGAGCAGGGAGCCCTACGGAAGGCTTGATCTCACAACCCTGAGGTCATGCACGATCCGAGCCGAAACCAAGAATGGGAGGCTTAACTGACTGAGCCACCCAGGCGCCCAGGTATATCACGAATATTTAGTGCCCAGTTATACTTATGTTTAACGCACATGGGCTCCACTTATCACCTACTTATTTGAAGTAGGTGATAAACCATCCCCCCTTTTTTTTTTTGGTCTTCTATGGCATAATTAAATGTTTTAAAAAAATAAACACACATTAGAAGTGGAATCCATCCTAGCGATTCACTAGGATTTTCAAGTAGCCTGGGGTTAATTTAAAACAGCATTTTATTTATTTATTTATTTATTTAAAGATTTTATTTGTTTGAGAGAGACTTAGATAGTGACAGAGATAGCAAGAGAAAGCATGAGCAGGGAGGAAAGGGAGAAACAGGCTCCCTGCTGATCAGGGAGCCTGACGCAGGACTCTATCCCAGGACCCTGGGATCATGACCTGAGCCGAGGGTGGAAGCTTACCTGACTGAGCCACCCAGATGCCCCTAAAGCAGCATTTTAAAGTACAGGGCAGTGATGCTGAGTGATAGTAAAGGATGCTTTTTTTCAGACTTAGGCAGACCTGAGTTCAAGTCTTGGTTCAGCTATTAGTTTTGAGACCATGGGAAACACACATGACCTCTTTGTATGTCCATTTCCTAATATAAAACAGAGATAATAATGTATAAATGACATTAATACAGACGAAACATAGCACAGAGCCTGACAGCTAGTAGGCACTAAATGGGAACATGATGAGGAAGAGTTCAGGTGCAGGTAACTCACAGGCCTAATCTGCTGCTTCTTGGTTCTCTGACAACAGATGCACTACCTGACC
>NC_048219.1:172073265-172100845 GCF_002007445.2 Ailuropoda melanoleuca
TTCTCTATGGCTTGCACTTTTAGAATGGCCAAGTTCTAACTTTTTAAAACGACAGCCTTCTGCTGCTCTTTATGACGTGTGTCATGTTGCTTCACTCCTCCTTGAAACCACGCGGCTGTCAGTGTGGCGGGAGTCAAAGTCCACTGCTCCAACTGCTGCCTGCTTCTGGCTCCAGTAACTTCTATCCCCTGCCCGTATAGCTTGATCCTACATCCTTCAAGGGAAAATTGGGCCCACTTTCAATCTTTAGACTTTCAGGAACAAAAGACAACAATGTACCTGGCTCATTTTTTGAGTGGACAAGATGAAAACTAAGTGGAATTTCTTGTTGATATAGCAACATTTTTCGTGTCTGTTTTTCTCTCTCAACTTTTACTAGTATATTCTTATGTGTGCTGAGTATGAGATTAAAAATTCCCTTAATCTTAAAGTAAATATGGTCTCTGAATCCCTTTTTGATTGCAGGGTTCCCAGCAGCATTTGTTGTGGCCTGGGCTGTGGCACGAGCAACTCTGGCTGATGCAAGGTGAGTGAAAAAGGAGAGGTAAAGAGAGAGCTTCAGATTTTCTCAAGACTCCGTCTTCCTGCCTGGAATTGACACTTGCTGCTATTGTTAATTACATGTCCCCTCAGGGATGTCATGTACTAAATTACCTTGATATGATTGGAGGCTTTGATACGTTACCATCAGGCTATCCATCCCAGAGCTCATGGAACAGAAAGACTCACAGACCAGATTAGGATGCTTGACCTCTTTAGTTTATAATATCATTTTAGAATATATTGTGAGAAGCAAAGGGAAGGAGATGGATAAGTTAACACACAGGTTATGATGCAAGCATGTGGAAGGACAATACCACCTGGGTCCCAGGATGGGCAATATTCAGATATCCTCTCTCAATCTGTGCCACATCCGCCTTCCCCACTTGATGGTGTGGGTATGAAGACCAGAGATGGGGTTGCAGTGAGGAGAGCCACAGACAGAGGTGTCCTGGGCCAATGACACACCTTTGCTTTCTCATATTGATGGGAGGCAAGTATGCCTGGTTATAGCTGTAGTTTGCCAGCTAGTTTACTAAACAGCTCTAGGTTTTATTTGTGTTCCTTGGGCAAAGGATATGTGGGCATGGGTTTCACCAATCAGTGGCTAAATTAAGATGTCAAGAATATTGAGCGCTTCTTGTGTATCAGGGATATTTTATGCCTCAAAGATTTGGTGTATCATGATATTTACTTATTGATTTATTAAAATTTTATTTATTCATTTTAGAGAGCGATAGAGAGAGTGCAAGTGGAGGGAGGGGCAGAGAGAGAGGGAGAGAGAGAACCTCAAGCTGACTCTGTGCTGAGCAGGGAGCCCTACGGAAGGCTTGATCTCACAACCCTGAGGTCATGCACGATCCGAGCCGAAACCAAGAATGGGAGGCTTAACTGACTGAGCCACCCAGGCGCCCAGGTATATCACGAATATTTAGTGCCCAGTTATACTTATGTTTAACGCACATGGGCTCCACTTATCACCTACTTATTTGAAGTAGGTGATAAACCATCCCCCCTTTTTTTTTTTGGTCTTCTATGGCATAATTAAATGTTTTAAAAAAATAAACACACATTAGAAGTGGAATCCATCCTAGCGATTCACTAGGATTTTCAAGTAGCCTGGGGTTAATTTAAAACAGCATTTTATTTATTTATTTATTTATTTAAAGATTTTATTTGTTTGAGAGAGACTTAGATAGTGACAGAGATAGCAAGAGAAAGCATGAGCAGGGAGGAAAGGGAGAAACAGGCTCCCTGCTGATCAGGGAGCCTGACGCAGGACTCTATCCCAGGACCCTGGGATCATGACCTGAGCCGAGGGTGGAAGCTTACCTGACTGAGCCACCCAGATGCCCCTAAAGCAGCATTTTAAAGTACAGGGCAGTGATGCTGAGTGATAGTAAAGGATGCTTTTTTTCAGACTTAGGCAGACCTGAGTTCAAGTCTTGGTTCAGCTATTAGTTTTGAGACCATGGGAAACACACATGACCTCTTTGTATGTCCATTTCCTAATATAAAACAGAGATAATAATGTATAAATGACATTAATACAGACGAAACATAGCACAGAGCCTGACAGCTAGTAGGCACTAAATGGGAACATGATGAGGAAGAGTTCAGGTGCAGGTAACTCACAGGCCTAATCTGCTGCTTCTTGGTTCTCTGACAACAGATGCACTACCTGACCTCTCTGAGCTTTGTTTTCTCATCGATCAAATGTAGGTAAAATGAATATTACTCTTCACAGGGGTGTAGTAAGATTGAATGAGATAATGTATGTAGAACACTCTAGGGCTTAGAATAGTAAGTGCTAAATACTTATTAGCAAGTATTATTCCCTTAATCATTTCATTAATTTATACCTATACATGATGTCTGATCAAAAATAATGTTTTTGTTTATTGTTATTCCATTAGAAAGCAGGACTTATCCTTTCATTAATCCTAGCTGATGATATTTATCCTATCAAGGCAGTGGAACCTTGATTCTGCTAAAGTTAGAGCTTAAAAATGAGGCTGGAGATGAGATGGGGGCCAAATCTTCCAGACCTTTATAGGTCATACTATGATGGTTGGGGTTTTTTTCAGTGATAATGACAACAAATTTGCTTTTTATTAAGATCATTACCAGCATGCAGAGGAAAAATTGGAGAAAAGTAATAATAAAGATGAAGCTAGCAAGCTAGCATTTTTGAATGATACCCACATTCCAGGTACTTTCTAAGGGTTCTGCAAATATTGATTTAATTGAACTTTCTATTAACCCTGTGAGACTGAGGTCAGAAAAGTTGTACCCAGCATTGCTTTAGCCACAAGTGGTAGAGAAGGAATTTGTCTAGACAGTCAGGCTCCAGAGGCTCAATAAATACTATGGGCAGACTAGAGGTTTCTATATGATCAGTGGTATTTATTTTCTGTGGAGGAGGAGTGTTGTAGAGGGATTCCCTTTACAATATCACTGATGGTTGCTTACCCTTCAGTGGCTTAAAGACCCCCGGTAATGAGGAGTGCACGGTGGACAATGCCCATTGTACATTGGACAGTTTTTCTTACCTTCATTATATCTACCCTTTGTCCTTCTACCACTTGTAGTTCTTCCTATTCTCTTAATCAGAAATAGTCCATCACCTGTTACGGACTTTTCAATAGTTCAGTTTTTTTTTCTGAGATATGAGTTCAAGCTTGTGCATTTTTATTGCATGTGAGCATACAACGTTGTCTACTAGCACATGTGTTTCTCATTCACGTGATAAAACTATAACTGCATTTCATGGTGTTCAGAAAGGAAAACCATAACTGCAAGTACTCTATCACTTCAGTGTGTTTCAAATGCACTCTTCCCCCATGTAAAATCTTCCTTATCAACTTCCTGTAGCATTTTGTATGTAGATTCTATAATTATCCCTTTCTTATATACTATCCTATTTCTCTTGATGGGCATGTGTAACTGTCAGATTTAAAAACAACAACAACAACTATGAATTACAAATGGGCAGGAATGAAATTCTGTGTTTTACAATAGAGAACTCTCCAATGCTTGCTGATCAGTTCTTATGATTCTATTTGGCTACTTTCCTCGATTTGCTAAGTGTCTGTTGAGCAAAGATGAAGTTTGACTCAATGCAAGTTGTGAGTTACTACGAAATGTATTTTCTAATCCATTCGTTATCTGTGGCAGTTTCCCTCAGTCTCAGCCTTCCCATTTGTAAAATGAGAATATTTGTGGCTATGAGTAAGATTGAGTCTGCAGAGGCTGGATTTGAGAATCAGATAAGAGCCCATTTATGAAAGGGCTTTGGAAACTCCAACTTCTATACAAATATTACGTTGATAATTGAGGGATAATATTATCAACATTATCATCATTGCTGTATGTGTACAATGATACTGGAAATGCCAAAGAAAACTGTGTCTGCTATTTGATTTCTTGGGGGGGGGGTGGGTTGAGTTAGTAAAGAGGTAGTAGATAATGCTAATAATTTTACCCTGAGATGTGGAACCGTGTCACTTAGATTTGGAATTTTAGAGAAGGTAAATCCTAAGGCATTTTTTGGTTCAGTCCCCTCATTTGGGAGATGAATAAAATGAGACACAGAGACATCAGGTTGCATCTTCAAAGCCTGTAGCAATTTTGACTCATTCATCCATTCAACAGACATTCCAAGTCTTGAGCCCAGAAAGCAAGCAAATATATTCACAATGCATTTTATATTGAATTAGGTAATTAGTTTTCTTAGTTATCTTGTATTCTTTCTTGAAAATCATAAATTAAACCATAAACCATTAATAGTCATATATATTTTCAAGCAAAAATTATTATTTTTCAAGGAAAACAGTTTCTTGTTTTTGAGCTGAGGAATCTTTTAGGTACATAATATTTTTAAAAAATTCAACGGATACTGAATATTGCTCTAAAACGGTTGAATTAATGTAAAAAATTAAATGTAAGTTAGAGCATGTGACTCCTCTTGCAAAATATTTATTCCTATCAACTCGGAATAAAATCTTGAATTCTATAGTGCCCTGATCTGAGCGTGATAATTGGGTTAAGGGGTCATTTTATGTGTATTTTGCATATAAAATAAAACTGTATTATCACATATATGGCATGATTCCAAAATTGCCTAAGTTGATTTTTCATGGAACTTAGCTTGTCTCTAGACAGAAAGTTTTTGTGGGTTTTCTTGAGGGTAATCTGACCTACATAATGCTCTGTCACAAAGTTCAGGTAGAGAGAGACTTTGAGCATCTCCAAAGGACAAATGGGGTCTCTGCTCCTGTCTCCTAGAAGAGTTTGAGATTCTTCCTTTTCTGATCTGGCCTTTCAAAGCTAGAACTCTGATTTTCTGTGCACCTTGGCCATTTAAAGGTAAGCAGATCAGATCCAGTTTTGGAAGACACTCTAAATGCTATTGAATATACAAAGGAAGTCTTATAGTTCTAAAATTCTATCAAAAGTTATTTGGCTAAGGTAAGGTAAAAGAGTTGGATAGTTTTGATTGGACAAATGAGCTTAAAAAGTGAGTATTTTTTTTTCTCTTTCTTTTTACTTGCAAAAGCAAAACACCTTATATGATACCTTATTACCTTCCTTCTGCTCATGAAAAGGAAATGGAATGCCTGCAGGAAAGATGGGTCCTGTAATGCAAGGGCCAAGGAAAGATAGCCTCTATCATTTCTAGGAAATCTGCATGGCTCTCAGAGCTTCTGTACTTCCTCTTCTCAGATTGTGAGTTGTGGACACAATGCAGTGTTCATTTCCCTGGATGCCCCCTGCAGAACAATGCATTTCCTGCTCCCAATCCTGACTGTAGAGAGTCCTACCTTCTAGGCAGACCTCTGTGCTTCATCCTCACCTTTCAGAACTGCATTTTTACTGACACTCATTTCTGCATTTTCTAGTGTTAAAATTTCATTTACAAAGTCTGAATAGAGGGTAGTTTCTGAGCCATGTTACCAAACACAGTGTGAGCTGGGACAGGGAAGAATTAATGAAAATAAAAGGGTTAATAGCATTTTCTTAAAAAAAAATCTGAAATCTCAGTTGCCTTTCATATCAAAGAGCAAATTTGAAGCTTTGACATTGAAAACTACCAAAGTCAAGTTTTTCCTGTTTTTAGGGGTAACTGGTTTTGACCTATTTCCAAATATAAGTATTTTGCAGAGCTGGAATTGTGCAATTGAGTTGCAGTGTGTTAGGAGACACAATGATGAAATGTTATTGAGGCAAAGAGAGAAGATCGTGAAGATATTACCAAATGTCAAGGAAAAAGAAAATTTACAGATCTAGGAGTCTTGTAGCTAGTGAATCAGTATTCAATTTATATTCATATAATAATATATGCCACTTTTCATTTAGTAGAAAACCTTTTTAGGGCAGTGTGATAGATGTTCTGCACAACTCAGGAACACTCTTTTATCCTTCTTGTCTGGTTGAATAATGTGAAGCATAGACATGTGCAGATAATGCTAAGAAATGTTTAATAATGTGCAAGTGAAATTTCCTTGTCTTTGATATTTCCATGTTATGCAAACTTCAAGTCCATTGACTTTGTGGATTTCAATGTGGTGGGGCTGGAATTACGCTTTGGTCTTGAGGTCTAGTTGATTCAACTGTGGTACATCCTTCCAATGGAATGCTGTGCTACTGAGCTGTCTTGGTACTGATATCGCAAGAAATTAAAAAAATACACTGATAAAAGGAAAGAGCCAGTTGCAGAACAGAGTATACAATGCATTTTTTGTAGGATAGGGGAAAATAAGATTGTAATATTTGTATCTGTAAATGCATAAGAAAACACTGGAAGCATATAAAATAAACTCATAAAAGATGTTACCTATGAGGAGGGAGGCAGGGGCTGAGGAAGATAGGAACATGGGATGGACTGAGATGTCTCAATGGTTGTCTTTTTATACAGTTTGATTTTTGAAATGAGAATGTATTGCCTATATGGAAATATTAAAATGTAAAAATAATATCGTCATTACCTATGTACTGAAAATGTTTCACCTTCAAGGAATAGTTGAAATAGCTTTTTATTATCCAGAATTTGTTCCTAATTAATTAATTTTTAAAAGGTTTTTTAAAATGTTTTTTTATTATGTTAGTCACCATACAGTACATCCCTAGTCTCTCATGTTTCATTCCCCCTTCTGATTACCCCCCTTTTCTTTATCCCTTTCTTCCCCTACCGATCCTCCTAGTTCTTATGTTCCATAGATGAGAGAAATCATATGATAATTGTCTTTCTCTGCTTGACTTATTTCACTTAGCATTATCTCCTCCAGTGCCGTCCATGTTGCAGCAAATGTTGAGAATTCGTTCTTTCTGATAGCTGAGTAATATTCCATTGTATATATGGACCATAACTTCTTAATCCAGTCATCTGTTGAAGGGCATCTCGGCTCCTTCCATGATTTGGCTATTGTGGACAATGCAGCTATGAACATTGGGGTGCATATGGCCCTTCTCTTTACTACGTCTGTATCTTTGGGGTAAACACCCAGTAGTGCAATGGCTGGGTCATAGGGTAGCTCAATTTTTAACTTTTTAAGGGACCTCCACACTGTTTTCCAGAGTGGCTGTACCAACTTGCATTCCCACCAACAATGTAGGAGGGATCCCCTTTCTCCACATCCTCTCCAGCAATTGTTGTTTCTTGCCTTGTCAATTTTTGCCATTCTAACTGGTGTAAGGTGGTATCTCAGTGTGGTTTTGATTTGAATTTCCCTGATGGCTAATGATTTTGAACATTTTTTCATGTGTCTGTTAGCCATTTGTATGTCATCATTGGAAAAGGGTCTGTTCATATCTTCTGCCCATTTTATGATTTATTTGTTTCTCGTGTATTGAGTTTGAGAAGTTCTTTGTAGATCTTGGATACCAGTATTTTATCTGTAGCATCATTTGCAAATATATTCATTAATTTAAAAGTAACTTCTTGATAAGTTTATCACCTAGAATTAAAAAATTATCATTATATCCCTAAAATTTCTTTATAAAATTTCATTTATTGTCCCCACAATCAGTGCTAGGTGTTATCTAAGAAGAAAGAAACTGAGGCTTTTATTTATGTATCTTTCATGTATAAAAGCACTTTAAACTGCTACTTTAAGGTTTCAAGTGAAACTAGTTTTTCTCAACACTGTTCCATTTATTCCAATGTAAGAACTACATCATAAACCAGATTGAGCGAGATTGAGTCAAACCTATTTTGAATTCAGTTCAATGCAACAAATATTTGTTGACTGCCTATATGCTCTGTGTTATTCTAGGCACCTATAATACATCAGAAAATAAGAACAATGATCCCTGTTCATGGAGAAAATAAATTCTAGCTGGGGTGGGAGTGAAGCAGTGGATAAACATAGCAAATAGGTAAATTATATGGTATTGTCATTAAGGACTGCTAAAAACGAACTTTTAAAGATAAAATCATGGATTTTATGCAGATATAAAATGAGCACTTGTCAAAGATTTTTTAACTCAGTAATTATTGAAGGAAGCAGTAAGATGTTATTAACTTGTTCAAAGAAGAAATAACGAAATCACATGCCTGTATTTAGCAAAACGAACACCGAAATAAATTTATAAATGCATGCAACAATTCAGTATTCACAAGGTAAGGATCAATCACATCCCACTGAACACAACCAGTTTTCATTTCTATGCACAAAAATCATTTGCATCTCGTTTTCTGTTGCATTCCTACCAACAAAAATCACTTGCATTACTGTCAGCTTTCTATTGCATTTCGAAGGATGAGGATGACATGCATTATTGTCAGTATTCTACTGCAAGTGGAGGTATAACATAAAATTGCTGGAACTTCTGGAAGTAAGAGGACTTTATCTTTCTAGTGATAAGAAAAATGAAATATCAGGTGCACCACATTTATTTATTTAGGATTATTTCAGAGAGAGAGAGAGAGTGGGAGGGAAGGGCAGAGGGAGAGGCAGAGGGAAAGCAGACTCCCCACTGAGTGTGGAGCCTGATATGGGGATCTATCCCACAACCCTGAGATCATGACCTGAGCCAAAACCAAGAATTAGACTCTCAACAGACTGAGCCACTCAGACGCCCCCATGTGCACCACATTTAAAAGACAATAATTTTTTGTGGCTCTGGAAATGTGGTTTTAAATCTTGTTGCTGTAAAAATAAACGATATTTATAATCCTTTATAGTTAATTGTGTAGAACCCAGGACCCATTATATATATTTTTTACTGGTTTGGATGTTTTATGAGATTTCTTTTTGTTGACTTATTTTTTAATCAAGAACTTGAGACTGGAATATTCAGTAAAACTTAAAATGCTACTTAATTCTCACTGCCTATTTGCTTTGCCAATTTATTCATGAAAGTTCTTTTTTCATGTCTCAGATGCTGGGAACTTAGTGCTGGAAACATCAAGTGGATTTATCAAGCCCCAATCTTAGCAGCTATTGGGGTAAGTGTTAAAAGCCTGTGTCATGGAAAGAAAGAAAAAGGATGCTGCTAAAACCAAAAGAAAGTGTTGTCTCTCACTTTGTTCTACAAAGGTTTAGGAGACTTACATTACAGCAATAGCTGTTGGGAGAGTCTGGGCTGGGGATCATATCCATACTCATGGCAGACACTGAGATCCATGCAGAAAGCACAAACCCTCTGTTTAACCAGCTAGTACTTGAGTTTGATTCTGGGGCTTCAAAATACCTGTGAATATTTCAATATTCAATATATTGAATATTCAATAGTTCAAGCAGTTGGAAGGTCCTAAAACTCTTTCCTCTTTACATCCATTATGTTAGAGCTCCACTTTACCATTCTGATCACTTGGTAGTAGGTCAGGAGGAGGAGACAAATAGCCAGAGAACAGAGGAATTACTGAGAGAGAGAAAAATGATAGTATGATTCATTATAAAGCATTGACTAAAGTGTACTTGGCATGCTGTCCCCAAGGAGTGAAGATGATTCCCTGTGGAAACATACCCCACAGAATCCTGTCTGATAGGTCATGGGGAAAAGACTGGAGTAAGCAATGCCTATTGCGAGGACCTTTTCTGCCTGTAGGATTTCACCTGCATATTACACTGTGTGTAGTGAAAGAAAACAAAGCTACACTTCTTTGTGTCTAACATAACTCCCCAAAATGTTTATTTTTTATTTCCCTTGAAGACTTTATCTCATAAGCTTCTCCATGGTTTGATGAAGAAACTATACTTGTATTAATTCAAGATTATAAACATCTTAAAAAGAGGACCTACATTCCCATATTAACTGTTAAATCACTTGAAAGTAATGCAACAGCCCAATTTTTAACTAAATTTTTTTTTTTTTTTGGTCTTTGTTCTCTAGTTTCTCACTTTTCTCATTTTGTTTTCTACAGCATAATGCATCGCCGGGTTTGTCATTATGTTGCCGTGCTGGGCAGGGGACAGCTATTAATGGGATTGTGGTTTTGTAGGGTCTACCCAGAATCAGAGAAAAACTTATTTATGTCATAGGAAAAACGCAGAAAGATAAATAGAGAAGCTTGAAAAAGACTTCATTTCAAAAGCCCATTGAGTAAATGTTTATAGGGGGAAATAAAATGTAGAACACTTTTAGAGAAGCCAGTTTGTATCCTTGTGAAAACAGCCTATTAGCAGATTAGACCGCATTCAATGACCTAGGAGAGACTGGAAATGGACTGTGGATAAATGAATGAATGACTTTAATTTATGAACTCTTATTTTAATTTTAATGAAGTACTGCTGTCTTAGTCTAGTGATAAACCCTCCCATCAAACCATCTAGTGGTGAACTATGTCCCTGAGGAACATCAGTGAACTTAAAGATACAAAGTAACTTTATAAAGTAATGTCTGTTGTTTACTACTCTGCTTTCCCTTTTATCCAGTGATATCCTATGCTCATTTGTGCTTCCCAGCCTTTCATTTTCTTTCCTCCTAGTTTCTCCTCCACTGTGTTTGCTTGTCCATCCACTTACCATCCTTTTTTTAAGGGGATAACTCAGGTCTTACTACTTTTTTGTGTCCTCAGTGCCTTGTACTGGAATCGTGAAATAAGAGATAATTAAATATTATATGAAAATGTAGGCAAATTTAAGAACATTAGTTTGAGTTTTCATTTGATGAAAAGAAAAGACATATTAAAACTCCAAGAGATCCTTGTAAAATTCAGAATTGAAGCAAAGGACAGTGGACAAAAGTAAATCATAGGACGTCTTCCATCGAAACAGTTGATTTTTAACCAAAGCTTTGTTTTTTGTTTACAGATCTTAGTTACTCACATTGTCAACACGGATGTGAGAAGTTTATTTGCTGAGGTTTCTAAATTGCAAAGAAAAACAGTGAAGTTAGGTGATTATAGAGGTTCTAGAAGATTCCCCATTGAGGAAAGAGAGCTAGAAATGATGGTAAACTCAATGCACGTGCATTTTAAAAAAAAAGATGGAAGCCATTTTTGTCTTCTTGAATTAGATGATGATACCTCCAAAGCAAGAATTCTTAAGTGTTTTTCCAGTACCACAATATCAATTTAATCTCAAAAATCATAGTCACGATCTTGGGGTTGTGAGATGGATCCCTGCGGGGCTCTGTACTCAGTGGGGAGTCTGCTTGAGATTCTCCTCCCCCCTCCCCCCATGCGTGCTCCCTCTCTTTCTAAAATAAAGAAATAAATAAAATCTTCTAAAAAAAATCAGAGAAGTTTCAAGAGCACCTTTCTGTTCACAGAGTTACCTTTTTGTTTAAGTATTACAATTCATTTATCATAGTTCCCTTTAAGATTCCCTCCTTTTACTGTAGAACCAGTCTGTAACGGAAGAGATATGGCCCGAACCCCATCCCGGCGTTTTGAGTGAGGTGCTCCTTCCTCTCAGCTGTTCAGTATCCTGAAGCCAGGAAGGATGATGCAAATAATAACAAGCTCTGCATAGTGCCAGGCAGTGGGCACTGTTCTTAGCGCTTTATTGACAGGTTTATCTGATCTTCTAAATGAAGAAACTGCCCACGATCACACAGCTAGTGAATGGTGGAGTGGGATTCTAACTTCAGGGTCAGTGTCTCTACCTAATGAGCTCCCTGAACTTAAATAAAATCCAATATTCCCAATAGTCTAGGGAAGACCCTGTCACTTGTGCCTGCACCCTTTATGTGCAATACCTCAGCCACGTTGTTTTCCTTTCAGTTGCTTGAACCTGTCCACCTCTGCCTCCTCAGGGCTATTCCATATTCTGCGCTGTACCCCTGGAAGCCTGCCATGTGCTTCTTTCTATTCCTTGCTTTAAATGCCACTTCTTCATTGTGGCCTCCTTGATGCCTCCAATCTAAATTAGGTCGTCTGTTACAACCCATAGAGCAAGGTGAGGTTTTTCCTTCTCAAGATCATCACAATGCAGGGGCGCCTGGGTGGCTCAGTTGTTAAGCGTCTGCCTTTGGTTCAGGGCGTGATCCTGGAGTTCTGGGATCGAGCCCCACGTCGGGCTTTTCCTTTGGGAGCCTGCTTCTTCCTCTCCCACTCCCCCTGCTTGTGTTCCCTCTCTTGCTGGCTGTCTCTCTCTCTGTCAAATGAATAAATAAAATCTTAAAAAAAAATCATCACAATGCATAAAACTTTTTTTTAAATGTTTTTTATTATATTATGTTAGTCACCATACAGTACATCCCCGGTTTCCGATGTAAAGTTCGATGATTCATTAGTTGCATAAAACACCCAGTGCACCATGCAATACATGCCCTCCTTACTACCCATCACCGGTCTATCCCATTCCCCCACCCCCCTCCCCTCTGAGGCCCTCAGTTTGTTTCTCATAGTCCATAGTCTCTCATGTTTCATTCCCCCTTCTGATTACCCCCCCCTTTCTTTATCCCTTTCTTCCCCTACCAATCTTCCTAGTTCTTAAGTTCCATAGATGAGAGAAATCATATGATAATTGTCTTTCTCTGCTTGACTTATTTCACTTAGCATTATCTCCTCCAGTGCCGTCCATGTTGCAGCAAATGTTGAGAGCTCACTCTTTCTGATNCCTACCGATCTTCCTAGTTCTTATGTTCCATAGATGAGAGAAATCATATGATAATTGTCTTTCTCTGCTTGACTTATTTCACTTAGCATTATCTCCTCCAGTGCCATCCATGTTGCAACAAATGTTGAGAGCTCACTCTTTCTGATAGCTGAGTAATATTCCATTGTATATATGGACCACAACTTCTTAATCCAGTCATCTGTTGATGGGCATCTCGGCTCCTTCCACGATTTAGCTATTGTGGACAATGCTGCTACACAATGCATAAAACTTCTGATTGCTGAATGTCTGTCTTGTGCACTAAACTATAAGGTTTATGTGAACCAGAACCATATTTTCCCTAAACTTCTATGTTTCTAGTGTCTAGTAAACTTCCTGGCACATAGTGGCCACTCAATAAATGTTGAAAAAAAAACACCCGTGTACAAAGTAGATGCCCTGGGGAGCTGGTCAGAGGGAGGAGGTGAAATAAGAGCACAAGCCAAGTTCTGTATGATTACAGAACCTCTGCGTTCATTTCATGCAACCTTTTGATTTCTAGAGAAGGAAACTAAAGCCCACACAGATAAAGGTCACAGAGCTAGTGTGACAAAAGAAAACTATAACTACATTTTTGACCATGTTCTTTTCACTTGCGCTCCAATACATGTCAAGATTGTTTCTTGAATTTATGGGGAAAAGATCTTTCCATTTTTAAGGTAATATTTATAGTTTTTTAATATATTAACTCTGGATAAAATATTTGTTTTTCAGACTTGCATTATATGTAGCATGGTTTTATGTAAATAGATATGCTCCATATATACTATCAAAATTTTTTTGCAATACCTTATTTATTTAATTTGAATTTTATTTTTTTGAAGATTATTTATTTTAGAGAGAGAGAGCAAACATGAGTGTGGGGGGAGGGGCAGAGGGAGAGGAACAGAGAGAATCTCAAGCAGCCCCCCCCCCAGCACAGAGCCCAACGCAGGACTCGATCTCACGACCCTGAGATCATGACCTGAGCTGAAATCAAGAGTTGAAAGCTTACCCAGCTAAGCCACCCAGGCACTTCACTGAAACTTTTAAATATAAGTTGTATCCCTCACTTAATTCTAGCTTTGGATATTAGAATAGTAGAAATTCTATTAATTGAAATTTTGTGTATCTGGGAGTAAAATCTGATAAAATGTAATCAGAATTTCTCAGCAATATAGGAAAGGAATTTTAGAGGATAAGCATTTACAGGTTCTAATTTGAAGAAGTCCTATCAAGAGAATTGAATTTTAGACATAATCACAGACTTCAGCATAAATTTAGGAGGAACCACTTGATTTTGGAATCACAGAATCTAAAGTTATTGTGCTGTTGTTGTCTATGTTTTGTTCATATGTGTTAAAACTATGTGTTTTAAGAGAACTATGTTTAAGAGAAAGAGTCATTAGAAAACATTAATTTTTGTTCTGAAAATAAATATCTGTAAATATAACATTTGTTATTCACCTGTAACATGTTGATGTTGATTTGAGGATGATTTTTAAAAATTCTGCTATAGGATTTGGAGAGTGCATATCCCGTTCAATCAATTATCCATTCACTCATTTAACAAATCTTGATTAAACACCAAGAAGATTGTGGGTGCCGTGTGAGGCAATGGCCATGATACAGTGAGGAGATAGACACCAATTCTCCTGAAGCTTAAGCAGAGTGGGTGAGGCAAACACTTAAATGTGACAAGTGCTGTGGTGGGGCTGGAATATCTTCTGAGAAAAGCTGACCGTCAGCCTGAAACCTAGGAGTGAGCTAACCTAGTAAGGTAGGGAGAGCAGAGGGAGTGGAAGAATGATCCAGGCAAAGGGGACTCTAGGAACAAAGTCTCTGAGATAGCCTGAGGGGCCAGAAGTTTTAAGGCTGAAAATTTGAGTTCATTGTTTCAATTCATCCATGGTTCACTTTGAATACATCTTTAAATTTTTAATTGAGAAAAAATCTAATGTTTATATTTGCATTATTTAAAAACCGTATTTGCATAAAATTTTTTCCATGTGTGACTGGTTTTAATGCTTATGAGTGGTCATTTTATTCACTTCTCAGTTTCTTATTTCTTTGTTTTATCTGTACTTTGCCCAAAGTAGACCTTTAAGCAAAATTTTAGAAGTTCACATGAGAGAGACAAGGACTCTCTAAATAATTTTCTCTTAGAATTATTTCTACATCTTTTAAAATGTCATCTAAAAATCTCACCAGAAGTTTCCACTTGGTCTTGTTCTTTTTCATTCCATTTGCCCAGTGTATAATGTCACTTATACAGACTCAGATCTTCCTTTAGCACAGGAGTTTTCCTCTCATATTTTTATTGATTCGTGTAATTTATCATAATCTTTCCTACAGAGAGAGGAATAAATCTGCCTGATGATTCTCAAATCCATGTCATCTAGGTAAGCATCTCTCCCCTCATCATACGGGTCTCTGTTCCTTATCCCCCCATTTGGGAAGAGTCTTCAGTGGTTTTCTACATTGCCGAATGTGCTCTCCTGCTTTGTTAGATCTACTGTTTGCTGTTTCTAATATTGATTTTAAAACTTGATTATATTTTAGATTCTTCACAATCTTCTCTTAATCCGTCCTGCTCCTTAAGAAATTTCTGTCTCTATCTCAATCTGCTATAACTCAACTCTCTTCCATGGGCAGCATGCTGCTGTGGTTGAGTCCCCACTGGGCATCATCCAGGCTGCATGGGCCTCAGGGCTCTGCCGCTTGCTGGCTGTGCGACAAGGAGTAATTTGTGGAAGCTGTTACTCAGGTTCCTCACCCACAAAATGGGGAAAATGATGTGTTTATCTCATTGAACTGTTGTGAAGACTTAGAGTCAATTCACCTCATACACTTAGAATAGTAAATAAGTAGTTGATAACTTGGTTGCTAATTAACCTTTATTCTATACTTCCGTATGATTCAGAGTAATTATTTGGAATTTTACCCAACTGGTGTTGGAGCTATCAGTATGTGTGTGTATGGGTATATTTTGTTAACTGATCTTTTAAGGTAACAAGTTTTACCCAATCTTAGTTTTTCTTAATCTTTCCGTGATCCACTTCATTATCCTTAAATGCATCTTCTTAGTTATTAAGCAGACGTATTGGATGTGTGTATCTTCTTTAGTCAAATTTCTTCCAGGTTTCAGTATTTATTTAGTGTGGTCTACTGGCCTGAGAACAGAGTTCCTGGTCATGGGCTTTTTGATAGGGATGGAGTTTAGGGTCGGCCGGTCTCAAGCCATCTGTAATTCTTCCTTTTCCAGGGACAGGAATGACCAGTGACACTCCCCAGCTGGCACTGCTTCCACAGTGCTGCCAGCCTCAGCTCCCAGTGCTTTGTCCTTTGCACAGTAATTACACAGTATCGATTGCCACCATTTTCACTTCCAGCTGCACCGTATTGCTGGGGACTGTGGTCGTAGGGAGAGTGGAATTAATGGGGCACGACATAAGTGGCCATTCAAAAAGAAGCACTCATGTGACATCTGTTAGCAGCTCTCACTCTCTTATTGAAAAATAGTCTGCGTCTTGAGCCAGGTGTTGCTGTGGGTGAGGATGAATGGAGATCATCAGCTCTCATGTTTTGCATCTTTTTATCCTCCTGAAGAGAAAGTATAAGGTGGTCACAGTACAGACTCACATAGACATGATGGTTCAGATTCCCCCGAGAGCTGGGTAGTGTAAGTCAAATCACTTGATCTCTTTGAGCTGGCATTTCTTCATCCGTGATAAAGGGACATAAAAATGCTTGTCCCATTCATGTGAGTTAAACTTGAGTGCTCAACAAATGGCAGCTCTTACTAGCCTGAAGAATCCTTCCATCAGCTCACAGCACACCTTTGTCCTTCCTCCAGGAAGTCCCCAAGCCCTCAAGACTCAGCCCTTGGTTCCTACAGAAAGCTGTGAAATTAGTGAGAGATGAGAGGTCCCTACAGCGTAGTCAGTGGTAGGATGGCAAAGAAGGTGGCAGGACTTAAGGGCTGATCCCCCTGATCGTCTGTATCAGCGAGTGGGGCACATGAATTACCCAACAACTGCAATTCTCCAAATTCCAGAAATGGTTGAAAACTCTGCAAGATGATTTATTTCCAAGAATACAGAACTTGATGGTTCTTCTCTTCCTGCTATTGCTCTGTCACTGACACAAACCTACTCTTGGCAATCCACTTTTCCTAAGTAGTAGCCCTTTTTGGACTGCAGATGTCTTCCTGAATAAAGGGACTCCTTATGACCTGGATCTGGAGATCTTTTCTTTTTCTTCATTTTTGATCTCTTCACTTCTTTTGAGACCCTCAGACATAAAAGGGCTTATCCTACCAACACTTCCCCCCCATTTTTATTATTTTATTTTATTTTTATTTTTTTAAAGATTTTATTTATTTATTTGACAGAGAGAGAGACAGCCAGCGAGAGAGGGAACACAGCAGGGGGAGTGGGAGAAGAGTGGGGCTCAATCACAGAACACCGGGATCCTGCCCTGAGCTGAAGGCAGGTGCTTAATGACTGAGCCACCCAGGCGCCCCTCCCCCCCATTTTTAAAACCAGAACTTGATTGTCTCTGGGGGTGCACACACCTGTAATATTTTGAATTCAATCTGATTGCCTACACTGGGGGCCTTTTGTCATACAGCATCTTGTTTGTGTCTGTGTGCATCTGAGAAGTGTTTTTAAAATTTTTTTTTAACTAAAGTGTAATTAATGGACAGTGTTACATTAGTTTTAGGTGTACAACATAATGTTCTAACAATTCTATACAATACTCAGTGCTCATCAAGATAAGTGTGTTCTTAATCCCCTGTATCTATTTCATCCATCTCCTCCCACCACTCGCTTTTTCAAAAAACACCTTATACTTCACCGAATACTTTTCATATGTCATAAGAGGGACAGCATCCTCCAAACCACTCTGTTATTCCTCTCCTCTAAAATAGATGCAGAAGCTGGGAATTCATTTCCAAAAGGGCAATTGGTTATATTTATATAATAACTATTATCCTTTATCCTGCCAGTCTGCCACCGGACTTTATCTGAACTTTGGTTTGGAAATTCCCCCTGGATTCTGGCAAAACATCCTCTGGTATAGTTTCCAGTATTGTTGAAACTTTTTATCTCTGTGTCTTCATGAGGGCAATTCAAGAATCGCTAGCTGTCCAATAGCTTATCTCAGAGTCCCTCATTCACATTTGTGGAATAGGTAATTTTCAGTTTTTGAATACAAAGAAGTTCAATTTATATAAACTTTCATAAAAATCTTGAAGACTACCTTAATAATGCTTTGTAATATGACCTTCTCTTTCAGCTCAATTTTATTCTGTTTCTGAATACGGTTAGAGTTCTGGCTACCAAAATCTGGGAGACCAACGCAGTTGGGCATGACACAAGAAAGCAATACAGGTAATTGCAGGACAGGCACCCACCAGAGGAAATATTTGGGTTACTATTTAGAGTAAAGAGCAGATATTGATCTGAAATGCCTCTGAGAAGTAAATTTATAAATTTATGAATATTAATTTTCATTTGGTTTAATTGTGCAATTTATCAGAAAAGTATGTGTATTTTAGGAAAATCTAAATAACCCAAAACCTTCCTAATGTGCTTAAATTTTAAGTATTAATTAAGTATAATTTTTTTAAACTGTTCTTAGCATATTGGAATTTTCCCATAAACTCTGTGACTTCCTAGAAAATCTCTTGATATTTTGGCAGACAATTTTATCTGCATTCTTAAAATAATATGTCATAACTGAAAATAGCAAGAAAGTGGGTTTGCTGTATTGTTTCCAATCTGTCCATCAGACTGGCTCCTACCGAATATAAATTTTTAAGAACTTTCAAATGTACCAATTGAGTGAGGTCCATTATTCAGTCTTTCAAGAAGAAAAGCGCAAATTGAGTGTTTATGATCATTATCATACTATCTTAAGGGTGTGCCAACTTTTTCCAATAATCATTTTGGGAGTTTTGAATAATGGCAGTTTCTACCCAACTGGATATACACATCAAGGAGTCTGGTGGATGTGGATTGATCTTTATAATCCCAAGGCAATAGTTATTACTTTTTGTCTTGGATTATTATGAAATGCTGTCTGAGACACAGAAAGGAAGAAACCATAGTCAGCGTTTTGGTCCTGTGTCACAAACGTTCTTGAAGCCTGTCGTTGAGTCATTTCCCTCTACTGTTTAGACAACATTCACTGTCAGGAAGAAATGATGACGGGTATGGACTGGAGTCTGGAATAGGGTGCACAGTGTGAACAAACCAGCAGCTGTAGGCTCCAGTCATTTGCAATATGCTGCAAGCAGTAGTGTTATAAAGTAAATTGTGCCCAGGGGTTTCCAGTGAAGGACCTTTGCTATACTCATAGCATGTCTCATGTTACATCCCACTGATGAAGACAAAGGCCAAAGGATGATAGAACAATGGAAAATGTGAATAGTTTTTCGTTCTTCTCTGTAAAGTGGAACAGTACAAAGGTTTTTGAAAGCTGTCTATTTCTCTAGCTCTGAACTCAAGCTCTTTATTTCTCTAGTTCTGCATGATGTGAGCTTGTACTTTCACTTAAAAGTTACCCAAGAGGTTTGAGAAACTCTGGAGAGAACAAAGAGTGAATTATCTTGAAAAATAAAATAGACAATATTTTGAGTTCATTCATGGGAGATTATTTCTCAAAATAATGGAAGAGAAACATTTATCAAGGATTAAAATAATCTACTATTCAGAATTCAGAATAAATTTTAAATAATCTGGGGCCCAGAAGTTTTTAAATTTTGGAGCCATTAATTTGAATAGAGTCTAGACTAATAGTAGTCAGGGAAAGTATTTTCCAGCCAAATACGTGTTTTGTTTTGTTTTGTTTTAAATAGCTGAAACATATTTAATATTCTTACTAATGTCTGAAGTTAAGCTACAGATAGAAATATGGTGAGGAATGACTCTTTTTGGAGAAAAATGTGGGTACTTACTTGGTTGTGATTTGGGAATTCAATTTAGTATTTAGTTTCTGAGGCCTTAGATTACCAAATTTAAATACCTTCTCACTTTGTAAATAAAGGGACCTAGAAAAATGTGATTTGTGTCTCTGTCCCAGTGAAATTCTACCTATGAAGTTTAACAGTATTTAAATTTACACCCATTCATTTTTTGTACCTTTAAACTTATATTTCATTCAGTTATTACCTTTGTCAAACAAAGTTCAAATATCAAATATTCTTGCTAACAATGAAAAAAAATATATATATTTTATTTATATTTCCAAATGGTGGCACCTAAAACAGGTTTTAAACACATTCCTATGGATATTACTCTCTGAAAGACTGAAAACATCTTTCAAAGCTGAGATAGTCTCTCCTGGTGTGCATGTGCATACGCACAAGAAAGACTTTGGAAAAGTACATAGTATCCCTTCATCGATATAGTGACTTAAAACTGAAATGAATTGCCTTCAACTCAGATCATGATCTCGAGGTCCTGGGATGGAGCCCCATGTCAGGCTCCCTGCTCAGCAGGGAGTCTGCTTCTCCCTCTCCCTCTGCCCCTCCCCACTGTTCCTGCTCTTTCTTGCTCTCTCTCTTTCTCTCTTTCAAATAAATAAATAAATAAATATAATCTTAAAAAAACCTGAAATGAATTAATACAGTCAACTTTTAAGAAACTGTTTATTTTGAGATAACTGCAGAATTATATGCAGTTATAAAAGTAATACAGAGATAAAATAAAACATACAAGTAATACAGACTTGTAAAAATAATACACATATATGTAATATATAACATTTACTCAGTTTCCCTCAAAAGTAACATTCTACATAACTGTAGTTCACATCAGTTATTTTAAAACAAGAAGGATTTTTAAACACACAAGAGATTGTGTAGAAAATTAAATAATTATCAGATTTAATAACAGGGCTAATGTATTTTTTTCTCTTTTAAATTACAAGTCAATCCCCTTGCAAAGTAAGAGAAGATTACTAGGACTAGAAGAACATGGGATATGAAAAATGCAAAATTCAGAAGAAAAGAACACTTGAATGTTTTGGCTAATTTGACTTTCCATTCAATATTAGACAAAAATCGTATTTATTATTTTTTATTTTTGGAATAAATTCAACCAGTGTTTGTTATGCAGTATGATAGTAAAGACTTTAGGACAGATTTTTAGGTTGAATCCTCTACTCATTGTCTAACTTTGGGTGAATACTTTCCTTTTCTGAGCCTCTGTCCTCATCTGGACATGGGAAAATAATGGCTCTCTCACATGGTTGGCAGAATAAAAGGAGGCAACCAATACAGGAAGTGACAAGGACATGATAGCCAACAGCTTCATTGACTGAGTGCCCTTCTTGTGCCACGCAAGAGATTCAAAGTTAAGAAGACATGGTTCCTACCTGGGGAAAAAAATTTGAGAGAAAGAGAGAGAGAGATTGATTTAACTGAAGTGAGAACAGTACCAGCAGAGATGCACTTACAAAGTGTTATGTGTGTAGAAAAAAGGGAAAGATTAATTCAAGCTCAAGAGGGATTGAAAAAGGCTTAAGGGAAATACTACTTTTTTAAAAAGCTAAGTTGACTCTTAAAAGAAAAGTAGCAATTTTCCAGCACTATTCACCTGGGGAGAGAGAGATTGCAAGAACTGGGTATCTATTTTCTAAGTGGGACGCTGAGTCCCACACACCATTTGATTCCTTTATATTCCTCCCATGGCTTTGCCCTTGGACACAGAGCCACCACCATGTCTCCAGCAAGCCAGAAGGCCACTTTGAGCTGGTGCACCCCCGATCATCTCATTAGACAGCTGTGCCTTTTCAGAGAGCTGGGCTGCAAAGATGTACAGTGTGCATGAGTGACCAGATGGACGCTGAGCAAATCAGCATCCAGGACTGAGGCATGATTTGATGTGAGTGGAAAAATCCATCTTTATGAGAGAACAGACATACAGATGACCCAGGCACACACTGGCCCCGCACATGCCACGACTTCAACTTGTTCTCTGTCATTGAAGGATACATTTTAAAAGAGGATGTAATCGTAACTCTTACACAAATATAAATGAACACACTTCAAAGATTTTATTTCACTCATTAATGAAAGAACTGGTAGGCATTACACATGCTTAAAAGAGAATTATGAATGCTAAAATGAATTTACAAATGAATGCAAATTAGCAAATTGTTAACATCCACAGGGCTATAATTAGTGGCATTCCATTGGACTCAATTTGCATTTCTATGGACAGAAATTATTTGCACTGCTGCGGTAGGCAGATTTCTAAGATGCACCCCTCCCAAGATTACTACCCCCTGGTGTACATGCCTTATATAATCCTCATCTCCCACACCCCTTCTTCATCAAGACCTATGATGGGATAGTCTCTCCCTTGATTAAGTTACGTTATATTGGAAAGGTGATGGGGTAGTCACTCCTGTGACTGGCAGCCTGAAGAGAGATCCTTCTGCGGGATTTGAAGAAGTAATCTGACATGTTGTGAAGGTCTGTGGTTAAGACCTGAGGGACCTATGGCTAGGACCTCGCAGAAACTGAGAGAGACTAAATGGATATTGGTTTAAGCCACTAAATTTGTGGTAATTTGTTTCATAGCAAAAGAAAATGAATTCAATTACTATCTGGTTTTCTACAAATTAATTTTTATCTCTACAGAGTTGTGAAAGAGCCTAGTCATAGATAAAGAGATAGGGAAAACCCAGATGGCTGAGCTAGCAGGATTCCCACCAAATTTTAGTCTGACTGCTTTTACTTACTCTGCATTGAACCAAACTGTCCCTAAACGTTTACATTTGTAATATATCACAATGTGTTGTACTTCTTTCTCCCTCCTTCCCCTTTCTCCCTCCCTCTCTCCCTTCCTTCCTTCTTCTCTTTCTCTTTTCCTTCCTTCCTTCTTCCTTTCTCCCTTTTTTCTTTTCTTTCTTTCTTTTCTTTCTTTCTTTCTTCTTCTTCTTTTTCTTTCTTTCTTTCTTTCTTTCTTTCTCTTTCTTTTTTCTTTCTTTCTTTCTTTCTTTCTTTCTTTCTTTCTTTCTTTCCCTTCCTTCCTTCCCTCCTTCTTTTTTCTTTCTTTCTTTCTTTCTTCCTTTCTTTCTTTCTTTCTTTCCTTTCTTTTTTTCTTTCTCCCTTCCTTCCTCTCTCCCTCCCTCTCTTTCCTTTCTTTCCTCTTTCCTTTTTCTTTTCTTTTCTTTTCTTTTCTTTTCTTTTCTTTTCTTACCTAGTTTTTGGCTCCTAGTCACACACAACAGGAGCAGTCAAAATTAGCTTGATTTTGAGAATAGTCTCCAGGGGGATTTATCCATTCATCTTAAAGGAGGAAATGCAATTTTCTTTTCAGAGTGATGTTAACCAAGACTTCTAAAGTTCTGCAAGTGTAGTTAATGCTGTCCCCCTTTATCTGATTAGACTGAATTATAATATCATGAAGGTATTCACAGTGTCTTGCTCATATATGCAGTGATAAGAAGAGGGTAGTCACTAGTCAGGATTCAGGAGGACAAGCATATCCCAAGGAGCCCCTGAAAGCTGAAAGGATGAGTTAGATCAGAGAAATCCATTGTCTTATCAGGGATGCTGCCCTGAATGAAACAGACTTAATGTAGAATTTTCAAATTAAGTAGACAGTAGGCGAGTCAAGGTAGGAGGTGTGGGACTAGAGCAGCATAGGAGAAAGCCCATAGACCACGAGGGAAACTACTGGTGTGAGAGAGAGCAGATGGCTCTGAGCCAAGAGGAGCAGATGGTCTGGGCACTAGTGAGAGATACAAGAGGCAGAGGAGTATGAGATGGGGTAGGTGTGCAACTCCAAATGCTTAAATTAGGTATTTCAGTATGATTCTGTGGGACACCCAGCTCCTGCAGGAGCCAGAAAGATGGTTATGATAGGAAAGCGGATGTGTCTGGAAGATGATCCCTAGGAAAGCGTTAGACTGTGAGAGCTCTTATTAACTTCTGGGCCCTGTTCCATCATTTTAGAGAAAAGAAAACTGAATTACAATCATTCAGGGAGTTAATGGCAAATCTGGAACCCAAATCCAGTTCATTTAGCTTCAGTCCAGTGTGATCTCTACTCACCCACATGTCTTATTTCCAAGAAGAGAACTAAGTAAGTGTATAAGTAAGTACATAAATAAATGAGGGAAGGAAGGAAGGGAGGGAGGGAGGGAGGGAGGGAGGGAGGGAGGAAGGAAGAAAAGTAGCTGGAGGAAAGACCAGTAAGAAAGGGAGAAGGTTATAATTGTTTGAGATTACTGAGGCGTAAATGATTTGTAAAGAAGGGGATATTTGAGAAATAAAGAAGAAGCCAGATTTGACAGTTTCTTGGGTAAAAATTACAAAAGAAACAAATGATGTGCTTGGGTGTACTAGCTATCTGCTGTGCCAATGAATTACCACAAACATCCATGGCTTAAAACAATGCTCTTGCTATTTGACTGTTTCTGTAGGTCAGGAATCTGGGCATGGGTAAGCTGAGCCCCTGCGTCAGGATCTTACAAGGTTCAACCAAGATGGCAGTTAGGGCTGAAGTCTTCTTACCCTAAGACTGGGGAAGAATCCACTTCCAAATTTATGAGATTGTTGACAGGATTCAGTTTCTTGCTGGCTGTTGGCTGATGCCACCTCTCCTTGCCATCTCTCCCACTCAGTAGAGTAGCTCACAACGTGCGTACTTGCTTCATTGAGCCAAACAAAGGAGGGAGTTTGCTAGTAAAATGAAAGCTACACTCTTATGAAATGTAATCACAGAAGTGACATCCCATCATTTTGGCTGTAATCAATCAGTTAAGCAAGTTCCAGGTTTTTGTCCACACTCAAGAGGAAAGGATTAACAAGAATGTAAATACCAGCTGAGGATCATTGGGGGTCATTTTAGAATCAACCAACACCTTGGAAACCTGGGGTTCCTCCAGGTACACAAGAAGATGGGTAGGAAGAGGTAGTTAAGGGAAATAAAGTCAAATTGCTTTGCTTGCAAAAAAAAAAACCCACAAAACCTAGGACTGTAGGTATTTTGTAGAATATTTGACAGAGGATATTTGGAGAAAGTAGGAAGTATTGACCACATGCAGTTCATAAGAAAGTACGAAATGATTAATGCAGACCCAAATGTAAGAAGAAACGAGGGAGAAGTTCATTTTAAAATGAACAAAATGAGCCAAAATGTGTTCTATGAAAGTAAAGGCAGTTAACAAGGATGGAGGTAATACTTCTGTTAAGTCTCAAACATAGACGTGAAAATAAACTTGGGACAGAAAAAAAGGGCATTTCACGGCTTTATGAAAATAGTATCCGATGCCAGGAGAGTGGAAATGAGATTAGAATGATTTAAGGGACTAATCATGGGAAACGAGAATAAATGACTTAGTATGAAAGGACAGGAAGAAGAGGGAGGGGGGGAAACGCTAGCAGAAGCCACGGGGTCCAAAGAGATGGAAAAAACGCAGCCCCCGTTAGCTCGGCTACGCTTTGCTTTTTTCCCAGCAAGCTGTCTCTACTGAAGGGCACTCGAAGTTGATGAATAAAAAGGCTTGGCATTCTCTTTCAGGAAACTCGCCAAATCAACCCTGGTCCTCGTGCTGGTCTTTGGGGTGCACTACATCGTGTTCCTGTGCCTGCCCCACTCCTTCGCGGGGCATGGCTGGGAGGTCCGCATGCACTGCGAGCTCTTCTTCAACTCCTTTCAGGTAGACAGCGCCAGCTAGGAATGTGGTTCTTGCATTTTGCTTTTATTCCCCCCTTGCAGCTTTGTTCTCTGCCCCTCTGTCTGGCTTTCGTGGACCTGTCCCCAGACGGCCGTGGAAAGTCATCCTTCTCTGGAGCCTGTGCTTTTAACCTGTGACCCGGGCAGGAGCTGCTTCTCACAAACCCGCCCGGGCAGTGAGACAAGAAAGCATATTGTCGCAGCATATGTAATGCGTGCAGAGCAGCATGCGTGTATGGAGAATAAATGAAAGCCAAAGAAAAAGCAGACAGGAAAGGGGGGGGGGAAGGGAAAGGGAGACAACAAAGAAGCAAAAGTAGCTTCTACCCATTTTATCTCACTTGAAAATACGATTACCATCATTCCTCACGTGGCTTTCTGCGGACACCTAACTTCTCCTCCTGGCTACCCGCTTGCTGCCTCCCACTGCTGCCTTAAATCTACTCTTCTTTGTCCCTTACCCACCAGAAGTACCAGAGGTTTCCCACTGCACTCAGAATAAAATCCAAATGCCATTTGCTGGCGTGCACAGCCCTCTGTGGCAGGGACCCTGTCTGACTGTGACGTCGCGTTCCATCATGGTCCTGGTTGCCCGCTAAGTTTGAGCCCCACTAGCGCTTCCACACTTTCTGTTCCTTGAGCTCATTCCTGTCTCAGGAGCTCGGACTTACTGTTCCCTTTGGAAGGCGCTCCCCGCTAATAGTCACAAGGCTTGGCTGCTTCTTGTCACTCACACCAGCTTAAATGCCATTTCTTCAACACAGTCTTCCTTGAGTTCCCCATTCAAGGTATCTTCACCATTCTTCTCTTTCACACCACTTGCTTGGCCTGCATAGCCCTTATTATCTTATATTTTTCGAGTGTGGCTAGTTGTTTATATTTTACCCATGATCTGTATTTCCTTCTAGAATGCAGCTCTAAGGGAACAGGGACCTTGTCTGTCTTGATTGAATTGTTTATCCCTGGCATGCTGAGCAGTTTGTCCTGTAGAAACTCAATAAATATTTTTGAATGAGTGAACTAAAAGTTTCTTTGTCTTTTTACCATATAATAGCCTATGTCTGTAGTTTCCAGCATTCACAGTGTATAAATATCTCTTACCAACCAGGAGATATTCTGTGATCTTTGAGTGACAACATAAATGAAGCTAATATCATAGAAATCAGTTATTTGTGTGTCTTGGGGTGTTTTATTCAGTTACTTGTTTGGGTCAGCTGACACCAAGGAAGGATCTCAGACAAATATAATATAAACTTAAAGTTTTGGAAACACCGGGAGAGAGTAGTTCATATAGTTTCCTGAAGGAAGCATAACACAACCCAGTTTTTCAATGTATGTATTGTGATACAAGACACCTCAGTGCTGTGATCGTCATGAGCTGTCAGCAGGTTAATCTTCTTTTTTGTTCTGCAGGGATTCTTTGTGTCTATCATCTACTGCTACTGCAATGGGGAGGTAGGTAGTCCCCGGGACGTCCCACGGTCCAGCTCTGAGTAAGCTTGTAAATGGCCATCATGGGACCTGAATCTCTTTAGGATCCCCAGGAATTACAGGAAAAAATGAGCAGGCAGAAAGGAGATATGTCAATCATAAATGATTCTGAGATAGCAAGAATTAATGTAAATAAGCTAGAGTCTTTCTCTTCTAACACTTTTCAATGTTAATTCAATTGGAAACTCTGATAGCAAAAACCCAACTTGTTGGAATGTAAATTGATACTTGGAAGGACAGTGAATTTCATATTCCAGTTAATACTGAAACTGATATTCAATTTCAAATTCTATAAGAAAGTAAGAAAAAAAGTTTTCTTGGGACAAGAAAGAATACTTTGATATTTTTAAAACCATACAATGGTGACAGGATGCTTTCAGTTCACGCAGGAGCTGGCGGGAGAGAGGTAGCCCTACCGTTCTTTTGGGTGACACCATGCTTACCAGATTTCCACTGTTTTCCACGGAACTTCCAGATAAGCTCCTTTTTGGGAAATGGCAATAGCAGTAGAACTGAATCTTCAACCACAGGTTGGAAACAAGAGCCCCACCCCATTAATAACGCATTCACAGTGCCTGCTTTTCATGATAAAAGCTTCTTTCCCATTTTTTCCTCCTTCAGTATGACTATGCAAAAAAGATAGTATTACATTTCAGGTTGAGTACCTTCCATGCCATTCCTCAGCCACAGCTGGCCCTATTTATCTGTCCTTCTCTTCCAACCCAGAATCCTCTTTTCCTTCTCCCACTAAGTCAGAGATTTCCTTCCTTTCCTCCTTCCCTCCCTCCCTTCCTTTCTTCGATTTATTTGTTTGGCGGGGGG
>NC_048219.1:172100966-172139851 GCF_002007445.2 Ailuropoda melanoleuca
CCACCAGGGTGCTCCATCCCAGGACCCTGAGATCATGACCTGAGCCGAAATCAAGAGTCTGACACTTAACTGACTGAGCCACCCAGGCGCCCCATCCGATGTTTCTATGGGCTGCATTTCAACTTCCATTAAAATACTAATCTTGGAAAAGTCCCTTCACCTCTCGCAAAGCCTGTTTATTTATCTCTGGTAGTACACCCATCTCCACGGTTTTTGAGGTTGAGAGAGTGTGTACATCAAGTCCCTGGCACACGGCAAGACACTCAGTGACAACCGTCATTGAAGGGCAAGCACCCATGTAACAAGGCTGAAGGGTCCCCCTGATGGTTTCTTTTTTTTTAATTTTTAATTTTTTTTAAACAATATTTTTTATTATATTATGTTAGTCACCATACAGTATTTTTTGATGTAAAGTTCGATGATTCGTTACTTGAGTATAACACCCAGTGCACCATGCAATACGTGCCCTCCTTACTACCCATCACCAGCCTATCCCGTTCCCCCACCCCCCTCCCCTCTGAGGCCCTCAGTTTGTTTCTCAGAGTCCCCTGATGGTTTCTGACGCACAGTGCTTCCTGCGACTTAGGTTCAGTCTGAGGTGAAGAAGTTGTGGAGTCGGTGGAACCTGTCCATCGACTGGAAGAGGACGCCCCCCTGCGGCGGCCACAGATACGGCTCCGTGCTCACCACGTTGACCCACAGCACCAGCAGCCAGTCGCAGGCGGCAGCCAGCGCTCGCACGGTGCTCCTCTCCGGCAAGACCACCAGGACAGCCGGCCGCCAGCCCGACAACCACGTGACCTTACCCGGCTACGTCTGGAGCAACTCGGAGCAGGACTGCCTGCCGCACTCGGTCCAAGAGGAGACCAAAGTCGGGAGCTCGAGGCTGGGAGAGGAGATTCCAATGGTGGAGTCTCCCAGGCCGCTGGAATTGAACCCAGACCCGGAAGGAAGCAGAGGAGAAACCAAGGACGTTCTCTGAGTCAACACCTGTGACTTTGAGGAGCTGGGCCCTCTGGTTGTGTTAGAGGAGCTTGGCTGGCATTCCTCTGCGTGAGCCCCAGAACTGAAAATTTAGGGTTCAAAGTGTTACTTCACAGAAGTTTTCAGCTTGCATGAATTGGATTCTATAAAGAGTAAAGACACAAAAGGAGAAGTGTCAGTGGAGTAGTTTATTACCTTATTTTGTCATCAGATTCTCTTCTAAATTGTTGTGTGGTACTTGCTCTGTGATTGTTCATTTTTTCTGCTACTTTTGGGTAGAAAATGTTTCAATTGCTTGGCTCTAGTTTTCTCTCATGAAAATATCACTCTAAGTATGATAGAGATCATTCCATATGTGTCATTTCCCTTTTAAGAAATTAGCATTCTCTTTTTCTCATTTTAATGTACTTCTACCATTGCATTCCTTTTGCCTGTGCATAGGAGCAGTTAGGGTCTGAAAACATACCTTGAACGATGAAAAAGCTAAGTACAAGTACACACTAGGGGAAAAAGTGGCTGGACTTTGATAAGATAATAAATTTGTGAAATATTTGTTTCTTTCTAGAAACAAGGAAAATTACTCAAAATACTATTGCACCTATTCTTTCTTTTGAATGTCTCCTCCATGACCAGCCAAATCTCAGGTCTTCACTCCTCTGTAAACCTTGACATGCCCCCCCGGTTTTCTCAGTCAGTGAGCTTGTGTCTGCAAACTGATTCTGTTTGTAATCATTTGTACTGATAGTAAGGCACACTGCATTCGTGCCTTTTTCTTCTTTGTTCTATTACTATATTCCAAATGGCATGTGGAATAAATTAAAAGTTTGTTTTAAAAATACTTTTTGGGTCTCTTTAAAAGATTTTCTCTCAGCATCTAATTTTGTTTTTGAGAACCAACCAAATGTTCCTTCTTCAAATCTGCAGAGATCAGCATGTAGCTCCAGCACTTTCCCAAACTTGAAACTTCAGTATGTTGCAGTAGTGACACATTCATTGAGTGTATGTCAGGTACCCACCATCCTGCTGGTTTTTACAAACATTAACTTATTTAATTCTCACCACAAACTTATGGTTCAGTTTTATCACTGTCACCCTGTACACATGGCAGTGTGACTCGTAGAGGTGAAGTAACTGGACCAAAGGTGCACAGCTAGACATTGACAGAACATAGTTTCAGACACAGATCTACTCACTTCAAGTCCTGTGTTCTTAATCATTACGCTCCACTATCACAAATATATATGTTTCCCATTATCCAATCAAAATATTCAATTAATTTCTTCTGGGTAGAGAGTGCTTAAGAACTCTTATTATGTCTTAGCTTCTGACCTTCATGATGTTTCCACTCTAGTGGGGTAGACAAATATATATAGGAAATGAAAATACTACAGAGCAATGTGTTTCTAAGTGAAACAACACAGGTGAAGTTGATCTCCCTCATTTTGCTGAAGGATTTAACCAACATGTATGCAGCTGGCGTCATGATGAATGAGGTACTCTGATGTCTACACACCTTCTTGAAAAATACTATACTTTCCTTCTACGCTCATTCTTGCCTTCCTTTTCCGTACCACACAGAGATACTTTGCTTCCCATTCTGCTTATGAAGGTGCCATTGTAGATATTTAATTCATCTGATTCTATACTTTATTGTCACACCAACACTGTCTCCTTATCAGGAGAGAACGATCAGGGGCTGAAAGATTAAGTTCAGTTCTATAGCTAATTTTCTGCAAGTCTTTACAAAATCACTTAGCTTCCTTTGTAGTTCAAGTTTTCTATCTTTAAAATAAAGATAATATCTGTCTACCTTAGAAAAATGTGCTGGTGATAAGAGAAATCACATATTGAAAGTACTTTGTAACATAAAAATATCATACAGGGGCGCCTGGGTGGCACAGCGGTTAAGCGTCTGCCTTCAGCTCAGGGCGTGATCCCGGCGTTATGGGATCGCCCCACATCAGGCTCCTCTGCTGTGAGCCTGCTTCTTCCTCTCCTACTCCCCCTGCTTGTGTTCCCTCTCTCACTGGCTGTCTCTATCTCTGTTGAATAAATAAATAAAATCTTTAAAAAAAAAAAAATATCATACAAATACTTGGTTTGAGTTGTTGTTACATTATAGTTTCAAGTTAAAATTTGGCTTTGCCACATTATATTATAAAAGATCTTATTGGTCAGTGCAACATAATAATTGTTAGAATATATATATATATATCTTTTGATAATATGGAAAATATTAAGGGTTCTTCCTTTTTTTTTGAGAGACAGCATGTGCGTGCATGTGCACGCACGCGCATGTGCACGCACGCGAGGTGGGGGGGAAGGGCAGAGGAAGAGGGAGAGAGAGAATCCCAAGCAAGGCTTCATGCTCAATGTGGAGCCCAACATGGGGCTTAATCTCATGACCCTGAGATCATGACCTGAGTCGAAATCAAAAGTCCAATGCCCAACTGACTGAGCCACCCAGGCACCCCAAGTGTTCTTGCTTTCTAAGTCAACCCCACATTTTAAGGCTAGGTCACAACTTCTTTATGTTAACAAGTATGAGTATAATCCTCAGAGTAATCAAAATTTTCTTTAAAGTTCAGTTATTCATTAATAAACATTTATTTAAAGCCTATTATGTGACCGATACTATGCTATGTGCTGGGGCCATGACAAAACATAAGGCATAACCGATTCCCCATAAGGAACAAAGAACCCCTTAGGTGCATGCCAAGGCTCTTTACCTCATCTGTGTACACACATATTTCTTCTATGTTTTGATGTTTGCATCCAGCTAGACAGTAAGTTATACCACTCTTGATTTTATCAAGTGAAGTATCAGGTAGTTATTAAGGATTGGCTGATCTAGATTCAGAGGTGCAAACTACCGGCTGATTAGCTAAATTCGGTCCATGGCTGTATTTTATTGCTCTGTCAAAGGATTGCGGTATATTGTTAAGTTGCCAGCCTTGAAAATATGAATGTTTCCACATAAAATTGTATTTTCTGAATTATAAAAATGTCAGACAATCTTATGAACTAAAAATCAGCTGTTAGAGCTGAGTGGTGGCTGACCTCTTCAGATGGGGCAACAAAGGTAATAGTACACCCAGTGCCCACCTGGCCTCATCCATTTACTTTTGTTACCTGCCTGGGCTCCAGACCCCCCCTTAATCTACATTTCTTGATCTAGACAATGAACTTACATAAAACTTTAGTTTCCTAAAATGTTCTTGGGGAGTGACATTCTATATAATTTTAATTTTTATAATGAAGCTAAGCAACCAAGTATTTATTTTTTATTTTTTGCAACCAAGTATTTTTATGTGTAGTGGTATTTAGACTTGAAATCACAATTATTCTGTTTAGATAAGTCTATTAAGAGCAAAATTCATCCCACAGTTTCTGTGCTTTCAGATCCCAACCACACTTTGCTTCACTTTCTAAGTCATTACTCTGACTTACTGCTAACACAACAGATATTTTTCTCTTTGGCAAACCAGGAAGTTCTAGATGCAAAAAGGATTGAATAGTATGGTGGGTTACAGGGGTGTGTGAAGACAGCCATATATGGCTTATTGACATGGATATTAAATTTTGATACCCTATTATTCCTGTAGCCAAAGGAAGCCTGATATCAGAGAAAATAAAATCCCACTGCCTAGTATAAACAGGAAAGATTTTGATTACATAACTCTAATTGTCAGAGCATTGTCTCTTTCTGTACTTGTTAAACCAAAAGGAAACACTTTTTTTTTTTTTTAAAGATTTTATTTATTTGATAGAGAGAGAGACAGCCAGTGAGAGAGGGAACACAAGCACGGGGAGTGGGAGAGGAAGAAGCAGTCTCCCAGCAGGGAGCCTGATGTGGGGATCGATTCCAGGACCCCGGGATCCCACCCTGAGCCAAAGGCAGACGCTTAACAACTGAGCCACCCAGGCGCCTCCAAATGGAAACACCTTTGCTAAAGCTGCTGAAAGAATTCCACTGTTTTTGAATCATTGGAAGCGAATGAAAAAGGTATGTGTGAGTTGCAGTGTATTATTTACAGCCAGAGATTAATAGTGTATAATTCAGAGGTGATCTTCCTTGGAGATTATGGTAGGCAGAATAATGCCCACCCTTCTTCTCCCAAAGATATCTGCCTACTACGTCTCAGAACCTGTGACTATGTGGGGTTACTTGCCAAAGATGAATTAGGTTGCACATGGAATTAGGTATGCTAATCAGTTGACTAATCAATCATTTGCTAATCAGTTGCTAATCAGTGCATTATCTGGGTAAACCCCGGGTAGTCACAAAGATCCTTAAAAGTGAAAGGAGTCAGAAGAGGAAGTCAGCGTGGTGTAATATAAGAAGGAATGCCTCTTGTTGCTGGCTGTGAAGATGGCAGAAGGAGCTATAAGCTGAGGAATGTAGGCAACTGGAGAAAGCAAAGAAACAAACTCTCATCTAGAACCCACAGAAAGAATATAAACCTATTTACACCTTGATTTTAGCCCAGTGAGCTCCTAACCTACAGAACTGTAAAATAATCAATTTTTGTGTTTTTTAAAAAGATGTATCTATTTATTTCAGAGAGCGAGAGACCACGAGTGGGAGTGGCAGGGGGAATCCCAAGTGGATTCTGTGCTGAGCATAGAGCCGGACTTGGGGCTTGATCCCAGGACCTTGAGATCATGACCTGAGCTGAAACCAAGAACAGGATGCTTAACCAACTGCACTACCCTGGCACCCTTCAATTTGTGTTGTTTTAAACCACTAAGTTTGTGGTAATACGTTACGGTACCCATAGAAACCTATTATAGAGATTTATATAGATGATCCACATGGAAAGAATTACAATGGCTGATTAGAATTGTGCTGAATAATTGCTATTTGTCTGCTTGCTTCATGGAGATCAATTATTTCCCTAGTGTTTATGGTAGTTTATATGATGCATGTATCACAGGAAGGAAAGTTGCCTATTTGCCAAACTCACCTTTTTACCAGTGGTTGTTTCATTTTAGAAACATAAATTTTTATCAGTAAAGGCCATTCTCATCTTTTCTAAAGAACACTAAGTACCTGTTTTTATGAGTTGGATTTCAATCTTTGTCTCTTTTTAGGCCTACTCTGCCTATGTCCTCCACCCTCAGACCCTCTCCATGAGACACATAGGGACTCAATTGCTCAGTAAAGCTCTTGCCTGCTCATCCAGGGAAGTTCCAGGCTGAAAAGATGGCCCACCCTGTGGGTAGTTTAAGAATAACATAGGAACTGAGCGCAGCCTTTTTTGCCTATTTTATCATATAATCTTCATAACATACTGTGAAATTATCACCATTTCAAAAATGTGGAGATAATCAGAGGTTAGATGACTTGCTCCAAATCGAAGAGAATGAATTCAGAGTTGAACCCAGTTCAGTTTGACTCCAAGGCCTTTGACTGTTCTCTCAAGCATATGGACCTTTTCACCTTCTTTATTGAGAGACTAATAGTATGCCAAGTCAACCAGGGAATAAATAAAAATTTATTTTAACTATTGTGATGGCAAATTACCGATAATTATGAGAACATGAAAAACAGTAATAACATGATTATAGTTTTGGGTAAAAGCATTTTTATTTCCCAGTATTTTATGCCGATCAGAATAAAAAATAACTTTTTAATCTCAGCTCTTCTTTTAACTCTGGACAGAATCTCTAACTAGAGATACAGAGATCTAAATCCTTCGTAAGCTGCCTCACGAGACCATGGAGAATTTGCCCATGTATTGTTGCAAAGATGACTTTGAACACTTCATCTTTAGATTTCTCATCTTTATGGCATTTAAAGATAGCTTTTATGTGGGTTTCTACTTATTCGCTATTATAAAAACCACTCAGTGGATTGGACGTATCTATAAATGGTGCAGAAGTCAGGTAAAACGGTAAGCGTCCTTTTCTCTCACTGACTCTTAGTTTAATGTTGTTAACACTTAAATTCAGCTCCTACTTAGACACCTAATCTTCTCCAACACCACATTTCATTTTGGGAGCTTATGGGCTCTTTTAATTCATGGTTTAAATGGCTGAATAGGAAAACAAATTTAGTATATGAAGCTATGAGTTTGTGTAACTTTTTTTCACATCTCCAGGACGTTAAGCAGATTCTTGTTGACCAAAGACATTTCTAAAGTCTGCTCACCTTGGCCTCCCCAGAACATGTCAACAGAGATCTGTCTCTGCCCCCTCCCAGTCTTTTGAATGCTATCTTTATTCTAGTTGAATTTCTGTTACATTGAAGAGAGTTGGAAGGAGCTCAACTCCTGTAGTTTTATTGTATACCATCATCAGGCATACAACATGCATTCTTCAGGGTATTTCCTATTTGATAATTTCCCTTTTGTGAAGGTATCAGTTTCTATAACATAATCTAGATCACATATTCCCCTTTGAAATGAAGTAGTCAAAATAATTCCATTGTTTTCCTTTTGTCATAACTCTCATACATTTATACATTCATTGGTTAAAGTTGGAGTTAAGTAATGTTTAGAAGTTCTTCTTTGCAGAGTTTTGGGTTGTGCGTTTACAATCTTGGAAATTTCCACCTGCAACAGTAATATGTAGCTCTTTGGTTTAACCAACATCTACTGAATTGTGATGGAAAGCCATACATTTAAGGGAGAGAAATAACATACTATCCCTACTCTCAAGACGCTCACAGTCAAATGTAAAGACTATTATGAGGAAGGTTGTTGTGGGGTCACAGAGGGGAGGCACTTGGTTCAGACCTGGAGTAAGAAGCAGGCTTTTTGGGGGAGGTAGAGCAGAATCTAAAGAATAGAAATTCTAAGAACTTCTCTTGGGAGGAAGGTGTTCCAGGCAGTCAAAACTGCAGGTGGAAAGCTACAAAGGTGAAGAAGAATGCAGTACATTCGGAGAACTGCCAGGGCTTCATGATGAAGTGTGAGCTGGGAAGGAGGAGATATCAGAGATGTGACTGCAGAGGGAGGCAGGAAAGGTACTGGGAAAGGCTTCTATCCCTTGCTATAATCTAAAAGGAGTGAGGAATCCCTGATGGAGGTAAGCAGGAAAGGAGCAGGTATATATTTCTGAGATAACGCTCAAGCTGTGAAGATGAGCTAGAAAAGGTTAAATAGGCACAAAGCAGTTAGGAGGTGAGTGAAATGATGCAGGGGACACACATCAGTCCAAAGTACGACAAGGGCAGCGGAAGTGGGAGGGAGAATGTACTTAAGAGGTAAAAGGCAGGTGGAAGTACTAAAGAGCAAAACTGGTAATCCCAGAGTTGGGCGTGCTGAATTTGAGAGCTCCGTAAGTCAAGGTAGACTGAGGATGGAAGCAGAAGAGAAGTCAGAGGAAATTCCTCTAACGCAGAGACGTTACTCTCTGTCCCCCCTCCAACACCCCCCAACTGCAAAATCTACCTCCCTGCCTGCTGAGCAGGCATTTTCCAGAGTTCTGCTGGCTATACCACTTAAGTATTATCTATCAGCTTCCAGCTCAAAGAGAAGAACTATAGGGGACTCTGGGGGGCAGAGGAGCAACCAGCTGTTAGAAACTGTAGAAATATTCATGAACAACCAAAGGAACATTAAATACCACAGCCTCTCCACTCCTTTCTGTCTTCCTTATTCTGATCAGAAATAGCAGGACTGTGTGAAGCTAAATGATATCCAAATAAAAGGGATAGCTTTGAATCAAGTTATGATTGATTCCAGTTAAGGGATTCGAAGAAAGATACTGTAGAAGGCATCTTGTGTTTGATGCCCAGAATCTGCTCTTTTTCTTTCTAGTGATAAGACCCCAAGTTTCCTTTGGGAAACCACCCCTCCCTCATTCTCAGTCTTGTGATTTGGGTGGGATTGACCCCACTTGTAACTCCCAGATGGGACCCGTTAGGCTGCAATCAAGCCATTTATTTCTTCCCTATGGCCAGTTATTGGGTTGGTGATGAGGGTATAACAAGGGAGAAATAGGTTGGGCTCCCAGGAAAAAGAAGCTCTCTCCCTTCCTGGACTGATTATTAAAATGTATGCCCGGGGCAGAGATGACAACGGAGCCAGCCCCAAGGAGGCCAACAAAGCTGTTGTGTGCATCCTGGTGACGTCATTACAGGTACCAATTCCTCTACCCCATATGTAACCGCTTAAATGGTGAAACCAATCAAGTCCTTATTTTATTTATTTTTTTGCCAGTTGAGGTTTTTCTGCCATTTTCAACTCAGAGTTATGTTGATATAAAAAGTCATATTTTATTTAGAAGTTTATTTTATTCATTCAGCAAATATTTATTACGTGCCAGGTTGTGCTCAAGGAGCCGGGATTAAAGCAGTGAACGAGATAGATAGGGTCTTTATTCTCAAGAAAATTGTATTCTTTGGGAAAATATAGCACAGACTGTAAATAAATGAGGTCTTACACAGACGAGATAATTCCAGATTGAGTTAGTTGTTACGAAGAACATTAATAGGGTGATGTGATAGAAAGTAATGTTGGGGAGATGCTTAAGATACAGTAGGTCAGAGATGGCCTCTATCTGAGGATGTAGTTTCTAGCTATGGAAATATGTTTGAGGCAGATGGCACACAGCTGGGCAAAATTCTTCAGCAGGGAACAGCTTTGAATATTCTAAAAACATAATGAAAATCAGTATTATTTGAAGATAATGAGCAAGAAAGAGACAAGATGTGACTGGAGAGGTGAGCTTGGTGTACCCCTCTCATGAATAAATACTACCCCCTATTTTTAACCCAGATGGATTTCCACTTCATTCATAAGTTATGCGTTTGACTAATACTTATGCCTTTTATGTATCAAGTTCTGTGATAGACACAACAAATAAAGGGATGAATGACTCAGAATTCCTGTTTCAGAGAATTTCAGTCTTTGAAAGTTCTTTTCACCCAGAGCCTTTAGAATCTCATGCACTTCGCTGTTCTGTATTAACAGCTAAGTGTTTGAAACTTGAGCTCTGTCTCCTCGCATTCACCACCAGCTCTACCAAGCACTATGGTTCCTGCTCCATATCCCATTACATCTTCTGTGTGACCTTCTCAGACCTAAGCCTCTTTCCTTGCAGTCGAGATCTCCACTTTCTGGCTTGGAAGCAGTTTTCTAATGCAAAGATTTATGTGCTATCATATAGCACAACTAGCATAATATAGTGTATAGTTTGCTGCTGGTGGTCTTAGCAATGCATGCTTGTCAATGTAATGTTTTATACGTATATCTTTTTAAGGTTGCCTTAAGTTCGTAACAGTAAACTCAGAAATTCTGTAAAGAATCTAGAACTATTCTAATGGTATTAATGAAGATTATATGTTTATAAGATTTCCTAGAAATTTTCTTAGAAAACTTAAAGCCAGACTGACAGATAGATTATGAAAAATAACTAGAGAAATTTGCACACACCCGTAAATCTGCCATCTAAATGGGGAGACTCAGAAGAAGTAGCCTTACATTTTAGCGGTCCCCTAGAAGATGCTTCGTATATTAATATCAGAGAGAATATCAGAAAAACAAAGATAAAGGCAAACAAAATAACTTTCACTGGTAAACATTTATCAGTTGTTGCTTTACATAAAGTGCTAAAGCAAGATTAATTGACATGGGACCATTCAATGGGCATGATTTTGTAATTTTGAAAATAACATTTGAAGGCAAACTGATGAAGAATCATGAGGCAGCTCCAAACACTGGAAAGATCTAAGTCTCTGACATACTGAATCTCATTTCATGTTGTCATTCAGAATGTAGATACAAGTCTGTCACACCAATCTAGCCATTGTCCAAAATGGAAAAATGAATATGAATTTAATTAACTTCACCTTACTTGCCCTCATTTATTATGTAACTTTCTTTAGGTTTCTAAAAAAATGTCATAAAGCCGCAGTATGCATATAGCTATATAACTATGAATGATATATTCATGTAGACAGATGTATTTAACGAACAGTCCTGTTATCTAAGTGCTACCTCCTTTATTCTTGATTCTAATAGAAAGCATGGGAAAACGAAGGGCACCTCATGAACATTACAGTGAAAAATTGTGATGTTAAAAGAAATAACACGTAACTTTCCAAAAAGCAATTAAGTGTGAAATGTAGCATATAAATTCAACCAGGTGAACCATGAAGCACAAGCTGAAGTTTGATAGATACTGAATTTGTGTAATTATCAAAACTGTGCCAAGAGACAAAGAAAAGACAAAGATAAACACAGATACGCCATCTCCTAGCAAGACCTAGCAACAGGGCACCAGGTATGTGGACTACGAAGCTATAATCACCTGCCTCTGCTTGTGACTTGGTGCGGTGGGGGTGGGGAGCGGTGCTGTCAGGGTGAGGGAAGAAGGCGGTGATCTGGACCCCCTCCTGCACTACTAATGAGCTACTACAACCTATTTTTCCTTCTGATCAAATTCTTACTCTTGCCATATGATACCGTTGTGATTGTAACAATATTTTATTTTTTTATTTTTATTTTTTAAAGATTTTATTTTTAAGTAGTCTCTCTACCCAACGTGGGGCTTGAACTCAAAACCCCGAGATCAAGAGTCATACACTCCACCAACTGAGCCAGCCAGGTGCCCCGTTGCAACATTTTATTTAAAAGCATCTGTCTGCATCTGACTGTAAACAAAAGCAGATTTTTTGAAAATTCACATTTTTCATGCTGTTTCCCAGCGACTCTGTTTCCTTAAAAAGGACTTTATTTTGTTAACCTAGAATGAAATGTACCTATTTTAAGTATTCTGCACAGTGAGTTTTGGCAAAAGTGTATGCCTGTGTCCTACCACTGCATTCGGGAATATTTTCATCACCTGTTTTAATCTGTGGCCATTCCCAGTCAATGTCCTGTCCCTCAGGGGACCAGACAACCACTAATCTTTTAGTCACTACAGACTAGATTTGCCTTTCTGGTGTTTTCGATACATGTGATCACACAGCATGCTGACTTCTTCTGTTCAGCACAATGCTTTTTGACATTCACCCATGTTGCTGAGGCATCAGTAGCTTGTTCCATCTCTTGCTGAGTACCATTCCATCACATGGTTGTTTAATACATTTTTTTTTATTAGTTCATCTGTTGGTGAACATGGTAGATATCCCAGTTATTGGCTATTACCAATAAAGCCGCTATTTGCATACATACACAAGTCTTTTTGTGAACATGTGTTATTTCTCTTAGGTAAATACCTAGGAATGGAATTCTAGTCGTGTGTGAAGTGTATGTTTAAATTTATAAGAAACTGTTAAACTGTGTTCCAAATTTGGTGGTATCATTTTGTGCTCATGGTAGCCATATATGAAAGCCTTTGACTTGGGCCATTGTAATGGACACAGAGTAATATCTTGGTGTAGTTTTCATTAGCGTTTCCATGAAGATGAGTGATGCTGAATATGTTTTCTCATATTTATTGGCTATTCGTGTGTCTTCTTTTATGAAGTAACCGTTCATATGTTATTTCTCATTTTTATTAGGCTATTTGTCTTTGAATTGTCAAGTTGTAAGAGTTCTTAATATATTCTGTATACAACTCATTTCTAGATAAAAGATTTGTGGTTTTGTTAATATTTTCTCTGTCAGTGCTTGCCTTTATATTTCCTAAAGGATATCTTTTGAAGAGTAGAAGTTTTCAATTTTGATGAAATGCAATTTGTCAAAAATATTTTTGTAATGACTCACGGGTTTGTGGCCTTAAGAAGGTCTACTCCAGACTTGCCTACTCCAAGGTCACAGGGATTTTCTCCTATTCTTTCTTCTAGAAGTGTTAGGGTTTATCATGAGAATCAAGATCCATTCTGAGGGGCCCCTGGGTGGCACAGCGGTTAAGCGTCTGCCTTCGGCTCAGGGCGTGATCCCGGCGTTATGGGATCGAGCCCCACATCAGGCTCCTCTGCTGTGAGCCTGCTTCTTCCTTTCCCACTCCCCCTGCTTTGTGTTCCCTCTCTCACTGGCTGTCTCTATCTCTGTCAAATAAATAAATAAAATCTTAAAAAAAAAAAAAGATCCATTCTGAGTGCGTATTTGTGTAGGAGGTGAGGAAATATCCAGGGTATATTTTTCCCCCATGTAGATATCCAGCTGTTACAGCACCATTTACTGAAAAATACAGTCCTATTCCTGATTGAAGTTACCTTGGCACCATTGTCTGAAATCAATTGACCAAGGATGCCTGGCTGGCTCAGTCCGTAGAACATGAGACTGATGATCTCAGTTCAAGCCCCATGCTGGGTATGGAGCTTACTTTAAAATAAAATCAATTGACCATGTAGGTGTGGGTCTATTTCTGGACTCTGTATTCTGTTCAATCAATCTATGATTTATCTACTCTTGTGCCAATAATAAGCTTTACTATGAGCTTTATAATAAGTCTGAAAACCAGGGAATACTGGTCCTCCAATTTTATTCTTTTTCAAAATTGTTTCAGCTATTCTAATTCCTTTACATTGCTATATAAATTTTAGGATCAGCTTTCAATTAGTATAAAAAAGCCTGCTGAAATTTTGATTGGGATTGAATGTATACAAGAATTTGAGTAGCACTGACACCTTAACAACGTTAAGTCTTCTGACCCACCAATGTGTTATATGCTTTCATTTATTTATATCATTTTTTGAAAAATTTATATCACCTTTGATTTTACTCAGTAATGTTTTATGGTTTTGTATGTGTGGTTCTTACATATACGTTGTTAAATTAATCCTTAAGTATTCATACTTTTGATGTGATTATGAAAGGCTATTAAAAAATTGAATTTCCAAGTGTTCATTGGTAGAATTCTTGTAGAAATGGTTTTTATTCTGATTTTGGAATATTAACTTAGTATCTTGTAACCTTATTATCCATGCTTAAGGGTTTAGTTTTTTCGTAAACTCTTAAGGATCGTCTCTACACAGTCATGTGAGTTGTGAATAGTGATAGTTTTACTTCATTCTTTTTAATATGTTTGCCTTTTATTTCCTTTTCTCCCCTTCATTGTAATAGTGAGGACTTCAAGAGCGATGCTGAATAAGTGTGGTGAGAGTTGGCACCCTTGCTTTGTTCCTCATCTTAAAAGGAAAGTGATCATTCTTTCACCATTGAGCATGGTGTGAACCATAGGTTTTTCATAGATGCCCTTTGTCAGGATGAGGAAGTTACTTCTAGTTTGCTGAGAGTTTTTATTGTGAAAGGGTATTAAATTTTGTCAAATATTTTTTATATTTTGAATGAGATGTATATCATTATTTTTTATTATGGTCATTTACATTAATCAATTCCCTGATGTAAAACCAGTATTGCATTCCTGGGAAAAACCTTTTTTGGTCATGATACATTATTATTTTTATAGCTTGCTCTTAAGGGTGTTTGCAACTAAATTCATGAGGATTATTGTCCTGTTTTATTTTCTTGTTCGATTTTTCCATAGTTTTGAAATCAGGTCAATATTGGTCTTACAAAATAAGAAGTCTTCCTTCTTTCTCTGTTTTTTGGAAATAATTTGTGTAGGCTTGGCATTATTTCTTCCTTAAATGTCTGAAAGAATTTACTAACGAAGTCTCTATATGTGGACTTTTCTTTATGGAAATATTTTAAATTATGAATTCAATTATTTTAAAATTTGATATGAGGAAATTTGGTTTTTCTACTTCTTTTTGATTCAATTTGATCATTTGTGTCTATTAAGGTGTTTATTACTTTATCTAAGATGTCAAATTCGTTGGCATAACTTTATACTATTATAATATAATATTTATAATATTTCTTTAATTATCCTCTTAATGTCTGTATTATACAGTTTGTCCCCTCTTTCATTCCTTGTACTGCTAGTTTGCATTTTCTCCCGTTATTTCATAGTTCAGCTAGATGTTTATAAAAAATTTCAAGCTTTTCAAAGAACCAGTTTTTAATATCCTTGACTTTTCTCTATCCTTTCATCATTTTTTATTTCATTGAATTCTGCCCTTATCTTCATTATTTTTGTCTTTCTATTTTGGGATTAATTTGTTCCTATTTTCAGAGTTTCATAAAATAGAAACTTGCTCATTTTAGAACTTTCTCCTTTTCTAACTAAGCACCTAAGGTCACAAATTTCTTTTTAGGCACTGCTTATTAGCACCACATATATTTTAATATGTTGTGTTTTATTTTCTTTAATAAAAAGAGTTTACTCTTTAGAGTAATTTTAGATTCACAGCAAAATTGAGAGGACGATACAGAGATATCCTGTATTTCCCCTGCCTTTACACATAGCCGTCCTCATTTATCAACATCCCCCATCAGAGTGGTGCTTTTGTTACAACTGATGAACCTACATGACATAACATCGTCACCTAAAACTCATAGTTTACAGTAGGGCTCACTCCCGGTGTGTTATGTAGTCTATGCATTTGGACATGTATAGTGAAACGTTTCCACCCTCACAGTATGATATAGAGTAGTTTCACTAGCCTAAATGTCCTCCGCTTATGCATACCACCCTCCTCTGCCCAGATTCTGGCAACCACTGATCTTTTCGCTGTCTCCATATTTTGCCATTTCCAGAATGTCCTATAGTTGGAATCATACAGTATGTAGCCTTTTCATATTGGCTTCTTTTACCTATTAATATGCATTTAAGGCTTTCCATGTCTTTTCATGGTTTGATAGCTCATTACTTTTTAGCACTGAATAATATTTCATTATCTGGATGCAGTAGTTTATTTATCCATTTACCTACTAAAGGACATTTTGGTTGCTTCCAAGATTTGGCAATTATGAATAAAGCTGCTATAAACATCTCTGTGTAGGTTTTGTGTGGATTTAAGTTTTCAGCTCCTTTGGGCAAATACCAAAGAGCACTATTGTTGCTTTGTATGGCAAGAGCATGTTTAGTTTTGTAAGAAATCACCAAATTGTTTTTCATAGTGGCTGTACTGTTTTGCATTCCTACTAGCATGCTCCCCAGCATTTGGTACTGTTCCTGTTCTGGATCTTGGTCACTCTAATAGATGTATAGTGTTATTCTATTGTTATTTAATTTTTTTATTGTTTTAATTTTCATTTCCCTGATGATATATGATGTGGAGCATCTTTCAATATATTTATTTTCTATCTGGATGTCTTCTTTGGTGAAGTATCTGTTCAGGTTTCTTTCTTTCTTTTTTTTTAATAAAGATTTTATTTATTTATTTGACAGAGATAGAGACAGCCAGCGAGAGAGGGAACACAAGCAGGGGGAGTGGGAGAGGAAGAAGCAGGCTCATAGCGGAAGAGCCTGATGTGGGGCTCGATCCCATAACGCCGGGATCACGCCCTGAGCCGAAGGCAGACGCTCAACTGCTGTGCCACCCAGGCACCCCTGTTCAGGTTTCTGACTCATTTTTGAAGTTGGATTGCTTTCTTATCGTTGAGTTTTAAAAATTCATTGTGTATTTTGGATAACAGTTCTTTATCAGATATGTCTTCTGCAAATATTTACTCCCTGCCTATGGCTTGTCTTCCAATTATGTTGACAGTGTCTTTCATAGACAGAAATATTTAATTTTAGTGAAGTCCAGCTTATCAATTAGTTCTTTCATGGATTATGCCTTTGCTGTTGTATCTAAGAAGTTTTTGTCAAACCCAAGGTTATATAGATTTTCTTCTATATTGTCTTTCAGGAGATTTATCGTTTTGCATTTTACATTTAAGTCTGTGACTCCTTTTGAGTTAATTCTTACAAATTTTTATAAGACCTGTGTTTAGATTTATTTCTTGCATGTGGATGTCAAGTTATTACAGCACCATTTGTTGATAAGACTATCTCTGTTCTACGGTATTGCCTTTTCTCCTTTGTCAAAGATCAGTTGACTATAGTAAGTGAGTCTATTTCTGGGATCTCTATTCTGTTCCATTGATCTATTCATCTATTCTTTCATCAGTACCACACTGTCTTATGATTACTGTCACTATATAGTAAGTCTTAAAGTCAGGTAGTAACATCAGTCCTCCAACTTTTTTCTTCTCCTTCAATATTGTATTGGCTATTCTGGGTCCTTTGCTTCTTCATATAAACTTTACAATCAGTTTGGCAGTATCTACAAAATAACTTGCTGAGCTTTTGATTGAGATTGCATTGAATTTGAAGATCAAGTTGGGAAGAACTGACATGTTGACATTATTGAGTCTTTCTATCCATGAACATAGAACATCTCTCCATTTATTTAGTTTGATTTCTCTTATAGTTTCATAGTATTCCTTATATAGACCACATACATATTTTTTTAGAGTTATACCCAAGAATTTCATTTTTGGGGGCATTAATGCAAATGACAATGTATTTTCTATTTCAAATTTCACTTGTTTGTCACTGGATATGGGAAAGTGACTTTTGTATATTAACTTTGTATTCTACAACCTTGCTATAATTGCTTATTAGTTCAAGGAGTGTTTTTTGCTGATTCTTTTAGATTTTCTACATAGTCATGTTATCTGTGAGCAAAGGCAGTTTTATATTCTCTGTCCTAATCAGTTGTCCTATGGCATTTGCTAGGGCTTCCAAAATAATATTGACATGGAATGATGAGGGTGAACATACTTGACTTTTTCCTCATCTTAGTGGGAAAGTTTCTAATTTCTCACCATTAAATATGTTACTTGTAGGTTTTTTGTTATTTTTTCTGGTGGAGGAAGTTCCCTTAGTTTATCTAGAGTTTTTATCATAAACGAGTGTTGGATTTTGTCAAATGCTTTACCTGCATCTGTTGATATGATCATGATTTTTCTTGTTTTTAGCCCATTGATGTGACAGATTAACATCAATTAACTTTCCAAAGTTGAAACAGCCGTGAATATCTGAGATTAATTCTACTTGGTTGTCATATGTAATTCTTTTTATACATTGTTGGATTCAATTTGCTAATATTTTATTGAGGCTCTTTGCATCTGCATTCATGAGAGATATTGCTTTGTAGTGTTCTTTTCCCTTTTCTTTGTTGGGTTTGGTATTAGGGTGTTGCTGGTCTTTTAGAATCAGTTCTTTTAAAAATATTTTCTTTTTTTTTTTTTTTTAAAGATTTTATTTATTTATTTGACAGAGATAGAGACAGACATGCAAAAGAACAGAAGTGGACCACCTTCTTACACCATACACAAAAATAAGCTCCAAATGGATTAAAGACTTAAACGTGATCCCATAACGCCGGGATCACGCCCTGAGCCGAAGGCAGACGCTTAACCGCTGTGCCACCCAGGCGCCCCTAAAAATATTTTCTAAACTGGACAGCTACATGCAAAAGAACAGAAGTGGACCACCTTCTTACACCATACACAAAAATAAGCTCCAAATGGATTAAAGACTTAAACGTGAGACCTGAAACCATAATCCTTGAAGAGAGCATAGGTAGTAATTTCTCTGACATTGGCTGTAGCAACATTTTTCTAGATATGTCTTCTGAGGCAAGGGAAACAAAAGCAAAAATAAACTATTGAGACTTCATCAAAATAAAAAGCTTCTGCACAGCAAAGGAAACGATCAACACAATTAAAGGCAACCACAGAATGGGAGAAGATATTTGCAAATGACATATCTGATAAAGGGTTAGAATCCAAAAATCTATGAAGAACTTATCAAACTCAACTCCCAAAAAACAAATAATCCAGTTAAGAAATGGGCAGAAGACATTAATAGACTTTTCTCCAAAGAGAGAAATCTCCTACAGATGGCTAACAGACACATGAAAAGATACTCAACAACACTGATCATCAGGGAAATGCAAATGAAAACTACAGTGAGCTATCACCTCACACTTGTCAGAATGGCTAAAACAAAAAACACAAGAAAAAAAACAAGTGTTGGCAAAGATGCAGAGAAAGGGGAACCTTCTAGCATTGTTGGTGGAACTGAAAACTGGTGCAGCCACTCTGGAAAACAGCATGGAAATTCCTCAAAAAATTAAAAATAGAACTACCCTATGATCCAGTAATTGCACTACTGAGTATTTAATCCCAAAATATGAAAAATACTCATTTAAAGGGATACACGCACCCCCATGTTTATTGCAGTATTATTTATAATAGCTGAACCATGGAAGCAGCCTGTGTCCACTGATAGATGAATAGATAAAGAAGTGGTATATATATGTATATATATATAATGGAATATTATTCAGCTATAAAAAGAATGAAATATTGCCATTTGCAACAACATGGATAGAGCTTGAGAGTACAATACTAAGTGAAATAAGTTAAGGACAAATACTATATGATCTCACTCATATGTGGAGTTTAAGAAACAAAGACTCAAAGGAAAAACAGACAGATTGAGAGAGAGAGAGAGAAATCAAGGAAAAGATTTTTAACTATTGAGAACAAAGTGATGGTTACCAGAGGGGAGGTGGGTAGGGGGATGGCTGAAATGGGTGATGGGGATTAAAGAGTATACTTCTCATGATGAAAAAAAAAAAAAAAGAACAAAAAATATTCTCTAATTTCTCTTGTGATTTCTTGTTTGACCAATAGATTGCTATTTAATTTACAAATATTTGAAAGACTTTTCGGACATATTTGTTATTTATTTTTAATTTAATTTCATATGTGGGACAACTTCCATCCTTTTAAATTTATTAACTTATTTTTATGAAGCATCATTTAGCTTATTTTTGCTAATATTCCACATCCACTTGAAAACAATGTAAATTCTGCTATTGTTAAAGAGTTAATTAATGAATATGGAATTACATTGACATTGTATGGCTAGGCATAGAATATTATAATATTAGTCACCGAGGCACACATTATTAACACCTTTTAATGAAAGTTTGGAGCTCTCACAGGAAATACTTTAACTTTAAGGTACAACCATGTATTAATTAATAATCCATGTTATTTTCATCTGGAAATGTTAAAGGAGGCAGGTGTGGTTGAATTTTTGAAGAGCAGTATAGTCACACTCAATTTGTACCCAAATCCATCACAGCTGCTAAAAGGGTTTAGTCCTTAATTAAATTTTTATTTGAGTAGAAACAGTTTTTCCTACTAGCTAGGGAAAAGCTAGAGACATATACTTAGAAACTGTGTGAGTGGCCTTTATGTTATGCATCAATAAGAGACATTATCTCAGGTGGCATACGCATTAATATAAACCACATAAAATACGTTTAAAAAAAACCCAGAACCAGAGCAGTGCTCTGGGTAGGGGAGATGGACAGGAAATAAACATGAGAGAATTTTCTGGAGACATGGAAATGTTTAGTTCCTGATAAGGTATATACAGGTGTATACATTTGTTAAAATTGTACACGTAAGATTTCTTAAAACGTATTTGACTGTGTAAAGCAAAAAAACAATATATTATGAGATTTATTTTATATGTAGAATTTTACTTCATAAAGTAAGTATAAAATGACAAAAACATTTTTAAACCTTACTGTGCACATTTTCTGGATTTGTTTAATATTTAGATCACTATATTCCATAGGAGGGAGTCTGATTGATTAGGCCTAGCATGAAACCTAGGAATTGGCCTGCTTAGCAATCATTCTGGGTGCTTCTTATGAAGATAGATCAGTGGCTCACATTTTGAGAGATAATGGACAAAAAAAATCCCGAAAAGGGAGGACACTTTCTGAAAGAAGTAGGACTTACGGTAGGCATTGTAGCATAGGAATAGTTAGATAAGCAGCAAGCACTTAGATGCATTTTGTAGAGAAACATTGATTGCCTGAAAATTCTAAGATGTAAGGATCCATGCACTTTGTAACTTTCAGTCCTATTGTTATTTGGCTTAGAGCAAATTAAGAAAAACAACACAAAGCTGGCTATAGACCCATGTGTAACCATGGTAACCTTTTTAAAAGCACAATTTCCCCAAAAAGAAAGTAGCAAAAATGGCTATGTAATCAACAAAATATCTCTTTTAAACATCCAAATGAAAATTAGTCTGAGAGCATTGGATATAGTGAGGCATGGAATTGCAACTCAAGGGAATACAATATGGTTTGTCTACTAATCTCTCTACAACTTTTACTTTGGGGTCATAGGCAAGATTAAGACATGTTTTCATTTTTTTCTTCAATTATACTGTCACGGTGATTGATTAATACTGAGTTAGAAGGTGTCCTGGGCTACATTAAAGTGAAGAATTGAATTTTGTACTGGTGCATTTAAAATTTGAGGATGGACATGGGTAAATAATTCATCTACAAAGGATGTATAATTCATATTACACTAGGTACCTCGTGTATTAAAACTGAATGGTGATTTCAATATCAGGAACCTAGGTGATTAAGAAGTTTAAGGAAATGTCAGGGAGCATCTCTTAATTCTCTAAATATAGTGATGCTTCATATTCAAAATCTATGTACTTATCCATTATAACATAAGAAGCACACATAATCATTGTAGTAATGGAAAAAAGCTATGACCCTAAATTAGGAAGAGCTAAACTCAGGTACAAAGGAAACAAACATAAACCAATTTCCCTCTTTCTCATCTTCAATGTGTGTGTGTGTGTGTCTGTATTTGTATGCTTTTGAATGAAGTTAGTGGGAGAGTTATGGGTATAGATAATGAACTTGTACATAATTTATCCCATCATTTATTTATTATTTATTTATCATTTCAAATTTTTACTTAAGTTCTAGTTAGTTAACACATAGTGTAATATTGGTTTCAGGAGTAGAATTTAGGGATTCATCACTTACATATAACACCCAGTGCTCATCACAACTGCCCTCCCTAATACCCATCTCCCACTTACCCTTTCCCCCACCTCCCTCCCTCTATCAACCCTCAGTTTGCTCTCTATAATTAAGTCTCTTATGGTTTGCTTCTCTCTCTCTTTTTTTTTTCCTTCCTGTATGTTCATCTGTTTTGTTTCTTAAATTCAACATATGAGTGAAATCAAATGGTATTTGTTTTTCTCTGATTGACTTATTTCAATTAGCATAATATACTCTAGTTCCATCCATGTCATTGCAAACGGCAAGATTTCATTCTTTTATATGGCTGGATAATATTCCACTGTATATATATACTACATCTTTATCTTTTCATCAGTCAATGGACATTTGGGCAGCTTACATATTTTGGCTATTGTTGATAATGCTGCTATAAACATCCAGGTGCCCGTGCCCCTTTGAATCTGTGTTTTTGTATCCTTTGGGTAAATTCCTACTAGTTTTGGATCATATGGTAGCTCCATTTTTAATTTTTTGAGGAGCCTCCATACTGTTTTCAGAGTGGCTGCACCAGTTTGCATTCCCACCAACAGTGTAAGAGGGTTCCCCTTTCTCTGCCTTCTCACCAACACTTGTTGTTTCTTGTGTTGTTAATTTTAGCCATTCTGACTGGTGTGAGGTGGTATCTCATTGTGGTTTTGATTTGCATTTCCCTGATGATCAGTGTTGTTGAGTATCTTTTCATGTGTCTGTTGGCCATCGGGATTTCTTCTTTGGAGAAATGTCTACTTATGTCTTCTGTACATTTCTTAATTGGATTATTTGTTTTTTAGGGGCTGGGTTTGATAAGTTCTTTATAGATTTTTGGATACTAACCCCCTTTTATCATATATATCATTTGCAAATATCTTCTCCCATTCTGTGGGTTGCCTTTTAGTTTTGTTGATTGTTTCCTTTGCTGTGCAGAAGCTTTTTATTTTGATGAAGTCTCAATAGTTTATTTTTGCTTTTGTTTCCCTTACCTCAGGATATGTGTCTAGTATAAATAGTTGCTATGGCTGAGGTGAAAGAGGTTGCTATCTGTGTTGTCCTCTAGGATTTTGATGGTTTCCTGTCTCACATTTAGGTCTTGTCTTCCATTTTGAATTTATTTTTGTTTATGGTGTAAGAAAGTGGTCCAGCTTCATTATCCTACATGTTGTTGTCCAGTTCTCCCAATACTATTTGTTGAAGAGACTATCTTTTCTTTCTCTCTCTTTTTCTCAGCTTTTTTATTCTACATCATTTTGTCTTCTTTACCTTGTATTCTCTCTTCTGCCTCATTTATCCTAGCAGTTAGGGCCTCCATTTTGATTGCATCTCATTAACAGCCTCTTTGATCTCAACTTGGGTTGATTTTAGTCCCTTTATTTCTCCATAACAGGATTCTCTACTGTCTTCTATGCTTTTTTCAAGCCTAGCTAGTATCTTTATAATCGTTATCTTGAACTCTAGTTCTGACATCTTACTTATGTCCATATTGATTAGGTCCCTGGCAGTCAGTATTGCCTTTTGTTCTCTTTTTTGAGGTGAGTTTTTCCATCTTTTCATTCTATCCAGAAAAGAAGAGATGAATGAGAGAACAAAATACTAAAGTGGCAACAATGACCCCAGAGAAATATACACTAATCAGAAGAGACCCAAAATAGAAAGAAAAAAAAAGAAGAAAAGGAAAAAGAAAAAGCAATTAAAAAAGAAAAGAAAAGAAAGAGAATATATAAGACAGGTGAACAGAACAGAGTAATACACTGGATCCTGTGTGTGTTTTGGTCTGTTTGTTAGAAAACCCGATCCCAATATTGTGAAGAAAGAAAATTTATGTATGTGCAAAAATAAAATTAAATACTGAAAGGATAGAATGTAACTGCAAAAATAAAAATTAAGTGATAAGGAAAAACCAAAAGAGAAAAGCAACAACAAAAAGGAAGGTATATACACAGACAGGTGAGCAGAACAGAGAAATACACGATGTCATGGGTATATTTTGGTCGGTTAGAAGAAACTACATCTCAAAATTGTAAAGAAAGAAAAACCTATATATACAAATAAAATTAAATACATTGAAAGGATAGAATGTAACTGTGAAGATGACAATTAAAAAGACTTTAACAAAACAAAGAAACAAAAAAACATAAAACAAAAAAAGAAGAAAAAAAAGAGAGGTTATGATTAGACAGGTTAATAGAACAGAGTCATACACTAGATTTTGGGTGTATATTGGTCCGTTAGGAGACACTGCATCCCAAAATTGTAAAGAAAGAAAAGTTATACATATATACAAAAATAAAACTAAATGCAAGGAGGTGATAGAATGTAATTGTAAAAATGAAAATTAAAAAAGATTGAAAGGAGTTGATAAAATAAGAAATTGGTTGAAAAAGGAAAGAGAAAAAATAAAAAAATTAAAATCGAAAGACTAAAGAATCATGGGGGAAAAAGCCACTAATTCTAAATGCTGTATTCCCTTAGGGCTGGAGTTTGCAGTTCTCATTGATAGGTAAACTTGGTCTTGGCTGGGTGTTCTTTTCTGATCTTCTCGGGGAGGGGCCTGTTGCGCTGATTCTCAAGTGTCTTTTCCCCAGGCACCATTGCACCGCCCTTGCCAGGGGGCAGGCTCAGTAATCTGCTCTGGTTTGCTCTCTGTGGCTTTTGTTCCCTGCAGGCTTTGCACACAGTTTAAGAATAGGTATTTACCCTTCTTTAAAAGTTTGGTAGAATTCGCCTAGGAAGCTATCTGAGCCTGGACTTTTGTTTTTTGGGAGATTTTTGATGACTGATTTAATTTCTTTGCTGTTAATGGGTCTGTTCAAATTTTTCCTTTCTTCCTGTTTCAGTTTTAGTAGTTTAAATGTTTCTAGGAATATATCTATTTCTTCTAGGTTGCAATTTGTTGGCATATATTTCTTCATAATGTTCTCTTACAATTGCTTGTATTTCTGTGGTGTTGGTGGGTTTTTCTCCTCTCTCATTTGTGATTTTATTTATTTGGGTCCTTTCTCTTTTCTTTTTGAAAAGTCTGGCTAGGGATTTATCAGTTTTATTAATTCTTTCAAAGAACCAACTCTTTGTTTTGTTGATCCGTTCTACTGGTTTTTGTTTGTTTGTTTCTATATCATTTATTTCTGCTCTAATCGCTATTGTTTCCCTTCTGCTGGCATTAGGCTTTATTTGCTGTTCCTTTTCTAGCTCCTTTTGGTGTAAGGTTAGGTTGTGTATTCAAAACTTCTCTTGCTTCTTGAGGTAGGCTTGTATTGCAATATACTTCCCTGTTAGGACCGCCTTTGCCGCATCCCAAAGGTTTTAGACCATTATGTTTTCATTTTCATTTCTGTGTTTTATCTCAGGCTTGTAGCTGGATTTCAAAACTCCAAATTTTAGGGACCCAGCACAGCATGGCACATACTGATCGGAAAGTCTTGCTGCACTGTGGCTGGTGCCAGTTTGTCTCAGAAAAGCAGTCCCATGACTACACAGCAGTTAGGAGGTAATGGTGAAGAGCAGCAAAAAGCTGACACCAAGTTTTGCTGCCCTCAGCAGGTGTCTCTGTTCCTATACTAATGACGATGTTGGTGCCCACCAGGTCTTTTAAAAGTGCCTGGAGAGGCCATGCCACCACTTCCCAATGCACTCCAAGAGGGGAACTATTTCTCCCCATGTGAGCCAGGGGATCTTCAGACCAAACTATCTGCTCCCAGGCCTCTGCGCTCCTTCCCCACAGGAGCACCACTAAGCCGGCCAGACATGACCCCAGTGATAGTGTGGACTTCCAAAACTTCACACTTTGAACTGCACTGCTTACAAAAATTGCAGTGGTCAGACCCTCTCCTTTTCCCAGTCAATGGTTTTGGGGAAGAGTTTTTCTTGTGCAATCCCCTGCATGCTACTTTCACTTTTTGTCTCTCTCTCTCCTCTCTCCATGATCAGGGCTCGCTCCCCTCCACAGCATGTACAATTCTTTTCTCCCCCAAATCAACTCTCTGCAGCTCCTACCTTCCACAATGTGGCTGTTTTTCTCCCTCTAGTTGTGCAGTTTGTTTTCTCGGTCTTCAGATCAATTTCTTGGGTGTTAAGAATGATTTGATATTTATCTGGCTGTGTTGGAGGGATGAGGCAAGTGTAGGGTCCTCCACTACTCCTGCAGTGTCATTTAGATAAACATGGTAAATATGTAGTGCTTTTATTAAAAATTAAAAATTAAAAAACCAAAGAAAGCTTAATTAACACAGAAATACATTTGAATTTTTTAAAAAGCTGTCACATTTAGTGAAAATATTTCTACAGTAACTGTGATTAGTTTCAAAATTTCTTTATAGATTTAAAAATTTGAGGCACAAGATGCATGTTGCAATGACACTATACTGGAAAATGATGTGTCCTTATCAGATGATGTGCATAATGTGAAATTAATGGCTTGTTGAAAGATACTGTTAAAATACAAAAAGGATATTAAAAAAGAATACTTGAACACTTGTGCACATTCACACACAGTGATATTAAGAATCTATAAAAATTTGGAGTCATTATCCCTGAATAAAAGTAAGGGGAGTTAAGTCATTTCAGAATGATGAGAAAACAATGAGAACTGGTCACTTATTTCTTCTTTTCGTGGTGTCCTTTCATTCAAAAAATGATGAAACCTCATGGGGAATAAGGGCTTGAACAGGAATGGGGGAACAAAACATGAAATATATTTAAATACAAGAGATATGACCAATGAGTGTCCAGTGCAGAAAGTCCCTAAGTCAGACAGCTTGTCTACATGGAAAAAAATCCCCACAGAATTTTTTTATCATCTTGTTTTAATCACTGGATTCTCACTGGGCTTAGAGTTCTATGCTGGACATAAAAGCTCAAGGTTTCAAGGAGCTGCTGCAGAGACGTAAAATACTGCCTTCTTTTCCATCACTGTTTATATGACTACCCTTGGATCTTATACATACCTTGAATAAAATAATTCTTTTGTAAGCAATAAATAAATAACACCACTGCTTGAGAAACTACCTCGTGCTAGTTGCTCGGGGCTTCACGTGTGTTAATCCTCACTACTACCTTCCTTTACATAATGAAATTGGTGCCCACAGTGTGACCAGGCAGGATTCAAAGTTCATTACCCATAGGTTATTAATAAGTAATGTTCACAACAATAATTGATTTGCTATAATTGCTAATTCCTTGTTCAACAGGAATTAAACCAGAAAATGAGGGAATTAATCTCATTTAAGTGGAAGCTGTACAGGGCTGGGAGCCATAGAACTTTTTCAAATTCAGCCCTGTAGCAAGCTGGCCATTTGACCTGCATAAACTTGCAAGGTATTCTATTCTAAAATATGTAGGTCAGTTTTCAAACTTTCTATCTGAAATCTTCATGTCTGAAAATATTCTATCTGGAATATTTTCTATTTAGAAAACAATTTGGTAAAATACCAAACTTAACACTATATTTTTTACTTAAGCTTTGTCATGTTCTGGGATGACTTATAGGGGACTATTTCCACTCTCTGCCCTGATTTTCACTACTGGTTACTGTGCTGGTGGACTGCTGGATGCAGTGTGGGTCTTCCAGGAGCTCAGAGCAGGAGGGAACACAAGCAGGGGGAGTGGGAGAGGAAGAAGCAGGCTCCCAGCAGAGGAGCCTGATGTGGGGCTCGATCCCAGGACTCTGGGATCACACCCTGAGCCAAAGGCAGACACTTAATGACTGAGCCACCCAGGTGCCCCATACAGTCTGTGCTTTTTAAAGGGCACTTTGTCTCTGCCAGGCGATGGGTGATAGCACAATAGCACTGGAGGTTTTAAATACTTCATTAATTCTCATGTATGTAGGCATTTGTCTATTTTTTAGATTGCCCCGGTACTCTGTAGATAAGTAATAATTAAACACTTTGTCAAAAATGGTTGGTTGCCTTAAATCAAGAATTAAAAAATATAATTTAATGAGAACATTTCTTAATAAAAGGATCAATGATAATTTTAAGGTATGAATATGGTATTATTAGTACATATAACTGATATGTTTTTTGATTGAAGCAGTGAATCTATTCTTTTGATACTGATATGCAGAAAAAATTATTTCCTTTTGAAAATTCACTGATAAAACCTTTGATACCACTTCCTAGAATATGGGACTAACAAGATTCTATTTTGAGGCAAAGTGGTCATGTTTAATATTAGGTTCAGGGGAGTGGAGATAAGCTTCGTTTCCTTTATCTTTCTTGTCAATTTGCATATTATTCCAATCAAGACTTTATTTGGTCCTTGGTAAATAAAAGCTTAATATTTTGTAGATGGATTAATAAGACAACTTGTGTGTGTATATATTTATATGCATTCTCTATTTTAAATAAAGCCAACTGGTATTTTGGTGTTGCTCTCCTTAGTAATATTTTGTTATAAAAATGAAGGAAGACTAAATGTATTCTCCATTTTTTTAAAAGCCTCATATTTAAAAATGAAGTAGATATTTTAAATATTTGTTAAATCAAGGACAAAAGTGATTTTAAAGTGTAGGAAAAATGGAAAGTCTCATGAAATTAGGGCACATGGAAGGCTTTCAATGCTCATTTTTCTAAGCATATGGCAATATTTCATTTGTGGCTTCTTACTATGAATCAGCTAAAGAACTTTAGGGATGATGCTGTTCATTACATTACCCTGAGCAGAAACTGAATTAAAGAGAGGAAATTGTGGGGGGGACTGGGTAGCTCAGTTGGTTGAGTGTCAGACTCTTGGTTTTGGCTTGGGTCATGATCTCAAGGTTGTGAGATTGAGCCCGTGTCAGACCCTGTGCTCAGCAGGGAGTCTGCTTGGGATTCTTTTCCTCTCCCTCTGCTCCTCCCCTGCCTTTATTAAAAAAAAAAATTAAAGAGGAAGTTGTGATATTATGAAAGCTGGAAATATCTTTCATTCTGTATATACCTACTATAATATTTTATCATGTTCCTAAATGCACTTTCTCTCTAAAAGGATAATTGTCCAATAAGTCAATTTGTAGATTTTATTTTTCATGTCCATGGGCTATTTTGTTTCTGTTTGTTTTGTGTACTTTTCATCAACAATTTCTATTCATACAGGTGCAACCATACTGCTTCCCATTCCTGTGAAAGTGAATAAAACTAGAAAGATGTGTTTTAGTCAGGGACTTCACTCTTGCAGCAAGCATTTTACTAAGAGGGCAGGAATTATTAAAAAAAAATATTCCCAACTAACACTACAACTTGGGCAAATACAGGGCCTTCTAATTTTGCTGTCTGTAACACAGTTTGCCCCTCAAGCATGAATTTTAAGTGCTTAGTCAGAAGTATAGGTACAGAAAATATTCTCTTATTTTGTGTAACTAGGGTAACTCTTCAATTTCAGCCAGTCTGCTTTAGAGTGGTTATTCTCTAGGTGTGTTCCCAGGACCACTGGAATCTCCCCAAGACCTTTATTCATGGTCCATGAGGTTCTTCTTTTTCTAACTACATATCTGGGTGATGGATTTTCTTCATCTATGTCACCCCAAAACAACACATCACAATAAATTGGATGCAAAAGCAGGTATAAAACCCCAAATATCTTCATTAAGCCAGACATTAAACAGATTTTATAAAAATGTAAGATCTAGTCTTACTATTTTTTGTTTTGTTTGTTTCTCACTATTTTGTCTCCAAATTTTTATTTAAATTCCAGTTAGTTAACATACATTGTAATATTAGTTTCAGGTGTAGAATTTAGTGATTCATCACTTACATATAACACTCTGTGCTCATCACAACAGTGCACTCCTTAATCCCCATCACCTATTTAGCCCATACACCCAACTACCTCCCCTCTGGTAACCATCAGTTTGTTCTCTGTAGTTCAGTCTGTTTCTTGGTTTGCCTCTTTCCACCCCACCCCCTATATTCATTTGTTTTGTTTCTTAAATTCAACATATGAGTGAAATCATATAGTATTTGTCTTTCTCTGAACTAATTTATTTTGCTTAGCATGATACTGTCTAGCTTCATCCATGTCATTGCAAAGAGCAAGATTTCATTTTTTATGGCTGAGTAATTTTCCAGTCTATCTATCATCTATCTATCTCTATCATCTATCTCTATCTATCTATCTATCTATCTATCTATCTATCTATCTATCTCACATCTTCTTTATCCATTCATTAATTGTTGGATACTTGGGCTGTTTCCATAATTTGGCTGTTGTAAATAATACTGCTATAAACATCAGGGTGCATGTATTCCTTTGAATCAGTATTTTTGTATCCTTTGGGTAAATAACTAGTAGTGCGATTGCTGGGTCATAGGGTAGTTCTATTTTTAACTTTTTGAGGAACCTGTATACTGTTTTCTAGAGTGTCTGCACCAGTTTGCATTCCCACCAACAGTGTAAGAGGGGTCTCCTTTCTCTGCATCCTCACCAACACCTGTTGTTTCTTGTGTTGTTAATTTTAGCCGTTCTGACTGGTGTGAGATGTTATTCATTGTAGTTTCGATTTGTATTTCCCTGGTGATGGTGATGTTAAGCATCTTTTCATGTGTTTGTTAGCCAGCTGTAGGTCTTCTTTGGAAAAATATCTATTCATGTCTTCTGCCCATTTCTCAACTGGATTGTTTGTTTTTTTGGGTGTTGAGTTTAATAAGTTCTTTATAGATTTTGAATATTAACCCTTTATCATATATGTCATTTGCAAATATCTTCTCCCATTCTGTAGGTTGCCTTTTAGTTTTGTTGATTGTTTCCTTCGTTGTGCAGAAGCCTTTTTTTTTTTTAAAGATTTATTTATTTTTAGAGAGGGAGCGTGAGAGAGAGAGAGAGAGTGAATAGGAGAAGGTGGAGAGGGAGAGAATCCTCAAGCAGACTTCCTGCTGAGTGCAGAGCCTGACATGGGGCTTGATCCAAGGACCCTGAGATTATGATCTCAGCTGAAATCAAGAGTCAGATGCTTAACCAACTGAGTGACCCAGGAGCTCCTGTAAAGAAGCTTTTCATCTTGAGGAAATCCCAATAGTTTATTTTTGCTTTTGCTTCCCTTGCCTCAAGAGACATACCTAGGAAGTTGCTACAGCTAATGCCAAAGAGGTTACTGACTGTGTTCTCCTCTAAGATTTTTATGGTTTCAGGTCTCACATTTAGGTATGTCTTCCATTTTGAATTTATTTTTGTGTATGGTGTAAGAAAGTGGTCCAGTTTCATTCTTCTGTATGCTGCTGTCCAGTTTTCTCAACACCATTTGTTGAAGAGATTGTCTTTTTTCCATTGGATATTCTTCCCCACTTTGTTGAAGATTGACAGTATTGTTGTGGGTCCATTTCTGGGTTTTCTATTCTGTTCTATTGATCTATGTAGCTATTTTTGTCCTGGTACCATACTGGCCATTTTAATGACTACAACTTTGTAATATAGCTTGAAGTCCAGAATTGTGATACCACCACCTTTGCTTTTCTTTTTCAAGGTTGCTTTGGTTATTTGGGATCTTTTGTGGCTCCATACAAATTTTAGGATTGTTTGTTCTGGTTCTGTGAAAAATGCTGGTGGTATTTTGATAGGGATTGCATTGAATGTGTAGATTGCTTTGGGTAGTATAGACATTTTAACAATATTTGCTCTTTTAATCCATGAGCATGGAATGTTTTTCCATTTCATTGTGTCATCTTCAATTTCTTTCTGTTTCTGTTTTTTGTTTGTTTTATAAAACAAAACATTTCATAAAAATGTTTACTATTATGCATGTTATATTATGACACATACACTATTATTTTATAACTTTATAAATAAATATTTTTAAATGCTAGAGTATTAATTTCTAATATGGTAAATATTGATGGATATAAACAACACAAAAAAAAGCCCTTTGGGGTTCTCAATTTTTAAGAGTTTAAAGCGGCCCTGAGACCAAAAATTTGAGAACTATTCCTTTGAGTATGTGTTCTGCTGGTTAAAGCAAATGGAAAATATATTTTCTCCTTAAAATAAATCTGAGTAAATGTAAGTTCTGGTTTATTGTCTCAAGCATATATTTTAAGGTAGTCTTAATGGCATTAAATGGTATGAGGTTTTGAGAATATTGTTGCTCAAAATCAACCAATGAAAATATTTTGAACCCAATGTATATATTTTTTAGCCCAGTTGTCTAACTCAAGCTTCTATGTTAAGTCGAATTACAAGGACATTTTTCTAGAGAATTTCCTTGATGTGTGAATTGATAGTGAAATGTCATAGCATTAGAAATTATGTCCTTGAGGGGCGCCTGGGTGGCACAGCGGTTAAGCGTCTGCCTTCGGCTCAGGGCGTGATCGGCGTTATGGGATCGAGCCCCAAATCAGGCTCCTCCACTATGAGCCTGCTTCTTCCTCTCCCACTCCCCCTGCTTGTGTTGCTCTCTCGTTGGCTGTCTCTCTCTGTCAAATAAATAAAATCTTTAAAAAAAAAAAAAAAGAAATTATGTCCTTGAATGTCCTTTGACACATACTCTTATTTACACACCACCTTCATTCCTCAGGGGCAGCTGTTATTTCTTTACTGCATTTGGTCATCTGATTTCTTTCCTGAATCAGGTTACCATCTTTTTATTTATTTCAGACTAGTCTGGATGTGTTCCGTCCACAGATTATAAGTATCCTGTAGAAAGAGTTATGCTCAAATTCATTGCCCCTAAAATACAAAATATGGTGATGCACTTTATGTCCAAAATAAATGCTTATTAAATGAACTTGGCAGGTGTTATAAAACTTGTTTGGTACAAATAGGATTTAATTTAATAAACTACCCATTCTTTTGGGGGAAATTACATAAACATTGGTAAGACTTATGTGATTAAACTATTCCCTTAGTTTTCTTTTTACAGTTGAGTTTCTTGTTATTTCCCCCAAATCGAGAGTTACAATTTCAAATTATATTTGTGTATATATGTGTGTATGTGTGTGTATGTGTACATCTTGCTTACTGTGTTCCTTCTTTCTTAAGATATAATACAAATATAAAATCTCTGTGAAATATTTATTTCATGAATTTTAAATAAGGTTATGATACTAAAGAGATCAGATGGATGACTCAGTAAAATCAAGGAGCTAGCAAAACCATTCTTTGCTTAAAATGTTGGTAACACTGGCCAAGTCTAGACTGTTACACAATCACTCTTATTTTAAAGTCCTCTCCAAGGGAATAATTACTCTTATAAGAGAAGCTGATTTTTTTTCTTTCAGAAGTATCTTCCTAAAAATAATTTCATAAAAAATTTTTAACTTAAAAATCTAAAATTTAAAAAAGATTCAACAGTAGATATAGCTTACACAGAATTAGGAATAAAATGATTAGGAGTAAAACCTCAAATAGCAACACTTGGAGGGGTTGGTCTAAGTGTGACAGAGAAGGCATCACAATGTCCATAACTCTGCCTGGTGGGGAAACTTTGAAAATTGAATGTAAGTTGGAAGCTGTCACATGCACCATAACTGTGTAGTTCAAAAAGCAAAGCTAATAGTTAAAAGAGGGGATAAGCAGAGACGGGGGGGAGGAAGGAAGGGATGATAAGTTACAGGGATGCACAAAGAAAAAAGCCATTCCTATTTCTTTAAATTAATGTAAATCAGAGCGTAAGCAGTTTCATAAGCAGAACCTGAGAATTTCCTGACAGTAATAAGTTCTCTGATTAAAAAGTAGCAATGATCTTAGCATAGATGATCAAGGAACATGAGAGATTAAAAAGAAGACCAACAAAATGATCTGATTTAAAAAGAGTATCAGGACAAAGTCTTTAGTCAGGTAGTCCTTAGTGATGCAGGATTTAAAGACAATATGATTTGTAAATGTTCATATATCGTTAACTGATATTGTATACAAATCAATTATATTGTATTTTGTGAATTATCAATCTCTAATAGTGTTTCTCAACCTGTTTTTCATTATTAGCACCATAAGGAGAAAAATTAAATTTAATTTCTCCTTAGTGAGAGAAATTGAATACTAAAGAACAACATTTTTTTTTTTTTTGTAAAATTGAGCTTTGGAGGATTTCACACCATTGTAATATATAAGATAACCTGCTTCCTTCCACCCCTTCACTCCACTAGGGGCAATATTGCTTCGCTTGAAGACATGTTCTATATGGATTTAGTTATTCTGTTATTTCTGGCATCAATCTTTTCAAAATCCCTCCAATTACAGATAAAAAAAAATGAGAACATCTGTGGGAAAAATGACTTATCCTCTACAAACCTATTTATCATTCATTACACGGAGTTATATTGTCTGAATTTGGCTTTTGTCTAGGGTGGCTATATCTGGAGGAAAACCCAGGAAAAGAGAAGTGGACCTCTTCCCATGGATGTCCTCTATAGAGAAGCTAACTGGTGGATTCCAAGGACAGGTACAGTGTTTAAATTGGGAAATAGTAATTAAAAATTAAGTGGTCACATCCAAATGGTCATCTGAGTTGTGGCACCAAGTGTAGCCAATCCTTGATCATTTCAGAGACATTTAACTATGTGGGAAGTTGGAAGTCCTTCAGTGCTTCAATATATCACATATTTTAACACACAAGTATGAATAGCCACTCTTTCAGGTCTAGTAGCTTCTTGAATTCCAAATAAAGTCATTATTTTGGTCCCACTCCCTGTTGGAAGCCCATGTTAGGACTCTTCTCATTTCCCTCCTTTCTTGCTCTCCTTAAGCATTTACCTTGAAGTCTAATGTAGAGGGCTCGGAAGTATTGCTGGTCCATAGTAGAATCTGCATTGGAAACCTGCTCTGGAGGATGCAGGCCTCAAAATCATCAAAGCTTATGCTTGTGAAGTATTGAGTGTGTTTCTAAATGTTCTCCGCCATCTGAGATTTGGCTGTTATCTCCTTAGCAACAGAAAAATGTCATTCTTCCCCATGAGGGTAATTTCTTGTCAGACTCATCCACAGCCTATGTCAAAAAATGTAAGCAGTTGAAGCAATGCTGTTATCACCAGAAAACAAACTCCTGTCCCTATGCTAATTGTAAGCAGTTTTAATCCCCTTGTATAGGAAGCAGAGGGACATTTTCTGGTATGTTAACTGAAGTTTTGCTATTAATGGAGAACACTTTGCACAGCTTACTTCTCCAGAGTAAATGTCTAAAGTACATTAATAATTTCTGGATTACTAAAGATCCAATTAAATTCCATAGGAGGTGGTTGCCCAGGAAAAGAACTTGGAAAAAGATGAATTTTCAAGAAAAAGCAGAATCAACATGAGGATTTCAGTAGGGAAACCAACACCACCTGCACTGGAAGATAAAACTGAGAAGGACTAGACTCTCTCCCCCTCCCCCCCCTTGTCCTCCTCTCCCCACACTCCCTGCTCCCCCTCCCTCACTCTCATTTTCACTCCCTCTTCTGGTCTGGCAAGGCTATTTAGGGATTTCGTCTGTGCAAAGTGTTTTAATTTCTTCAGAAGTCGTCTTCTAGGTTAAGAAAAGAAATGGTTTCAAAGTGGAATGAAAGACATGTGGATCATCCCAGAATTTCAAACCCTGCTCTTCCATGGAGACTGTCTCAGAAACAGTGCTCTGGGAATCAACAGAGGTGATAGCTAGTATTACTGGAGGAAGTAGTAACGAAGTGCTCCCCTTCGTAGGAGACAAATGATAACCTAGGCTGCAGTTACTTTGGGTGGTGTAAGAGATGCCTTCATTCAACCATTAGATATACTTGAGATATACCAACCTCAGAGAAATGGGAGACTGCATTCTATCTGATATAGAGGAATAGTTATAACCGACACAATTCCAAGAGGTAATTTTTTTTTTTTATTGTGTTGACAGTCAATTTTAAATATTGTCTGATGTGCTTTTAAACTGTTATGAAAAAGCATAAATCATGTTATAAATCATATATATTATCTTAAATAGATATCAGTTTGTTCTTGACAAGTTTTGTGTGACCCTAATTTCAAGCATTACATAATAGTACCTCTGAGCGATCTTTGTCCAAGTGACATTTCATCCTTTGTGAATAAACATTCCAAACTATAATGTGGAAGCAAGTCTGCCAGGGAACAATTCAGCGGTGGCAGCATTGCCATATTAGTACGCAGTGTTCAACAATCTTTTTGAATATTTTATTTTATTTTTTCCTTAGTGTTTAGTGAAAATGAATGATTGGAAAATGTGAAAAAAATGACTAGTGATGCTAGTGGTTGGTTGCAGAGACCTCATAACACTTTTGAAACAAAGATGGGCGTCATTAAAGTTTTGAAAATAGTGTATCTTTCATCCTATTATTTTTAGGATGAGGAATTATGTATTAAACTGTGAAATACAGAATCGAAATTTAAGACTATAAATCTGGAAAATAATAATAACATAGGATTTCTACCTCCTATGAGTTCCTATCCTATGTTATACCAGGATAACTTCAAAATTGATAAATAAATAAATAAATAAATAAATATTTAATTTTTTAAAGGATTTTATTTATTTATTTGACAGAGACAGCCAGCGAGAGAGGGAACACAAGCAGGGGAAGTGGGAGAGGAAGAAGCAGGCTTCCAGCAGAGGAGCCTGATGTGGGGCCCTGAGCCGAAGGCAGACGCTTAACGACCGCACCACCCAGGCACCCCGTTAAAAAATATATTTAAAAGATTAAAAAAAAAAAAAGTAGTAAGAGAAATCATGGAAAATTCTTTTATTACTCCAGAGTGAGAAAAGCCTTTCTAACAAAAGCCAGAATGCCTCAAATCAAAGATCAATTATTACAAAAGAATCGGCATTGCAAAATCAACAAAATAAAAAAAGAATATTTTTAATTCATATCTAAGAAAATAATTTGTCTAATTAGTTTATATATTCCCTAATATGTGGAAAAAACCCACTTCAACTAATTTACAAGAAAAAGATAGAAGCAATATAAAATGGGCTAAGAATAAGAGCAATCATATCTTCTACTTTCTAAGAGTGAGGAAATATTTTTCAGAAGTTTCCTGCAGTCTTCGTTTCACCTCAGCCCTCATTGAATCATGTGCTTGTATCATCAATAGCAAGGAAAAAGTTTGCCATTATGGGTTTAGACTGACCATCTGACAGATGTTGGCCAATCATAACGATCACTGTGGTGGCTCATGCTTAGAGTTAGAGATGAAAAAACAAACAAATAATGATTTATATTCTGTCTCCTTATTTGTTTAAATAAAGAAAAATCTATTTTGATGGAAAAGAAGCTAAGATTGCCATGATTAAATGCTCATTTTCAGGTGGCTTGTGTTGAGGCAAGTATTCTAAAATCATAAATGAATTTAAAATTTCAGAATCCTGGTTAGAGTTAAGATGGCGGAGGAGTAGGGGACCCCTTTTTCAGCCAGTCCCCTGAGTCGAGCTGGATAGGTACCAGACCACCCTGAACATCCACAGAATCAGCCTGAGATGCAGGAAGATACATCTGGATCTCTACAAATGAACATCTCCAGCACTGAGTATTGAGGTACGAAGCGGGGAGCCGCGAAACCGCACACAGATATCGGAAGATAAACGGAAGGGGGAGGGAGCCTCCGCGTTCGGGGGCCGGGAAGTGGTAGCCACCTGCACAGGGGGAGCGGGCGGACTCGCGGACCGGCACCCGCGAGAGAGCAGACTGAGACCGTGAGCCAGGAGCGTGTGCCACCAAGAAACACAAAGGACAGAGATGCGCTGGCCCTGGAAGTGAAGGCTGGGATGCCAGGTGTGGGGCGCACATCCCGGGACGCTGCAGGGTTGAGCAGCACCAACAGAAACAGAGTTAAAGTGGCCAGAACATCAGTGGAGAATGGTCCGCGATCCCTCTGTTCTGAGACAGAGGCTGAGATTTGGCTGCTGCTGCTCTGACACTCAGAAGAGGCACAGCAGACCGCCAGGGAAAGCTGCCAGAGAACAAAAGCCTGGAAATACCAGCTCACAGTGTGCCCACCCCCATCCTCCCTCACAGGGGACACGGAGACTCTACGCAAACATGGTTGCCTGAGTATCGGCGCGGCAGGCCCCTCCCCCAGAAGGCAGGCTGAAAAACCAAGAAGCCCACATCCCTAAGATCCCTGTAAAACAAGGGCGCACTGCCTGGGTTCCAGTCAATAATTTGGGCTCTGGACAACCTCGCGATCTCTCCTCATCAGAATGACGAGAAGGAGAAATCCCCCCCAGCAAAGAAAAGACAATGAGTCTGTGGCCTCTGCTACAGAACTAATGGATATGGATATAACCAAATTATCAGAAATGGAATTCAGAGTTACAATGGTCAAGATGATGTGCAGACTTGAAAAAAGTATTAATGAAAATGTGAATGAGAATATAGAATCTCTAAGGGTGGAAATGAGAGCGAATTTGGCAGAAATTAAAAATTCTAGCCAAAGGCAGTCAAAACTAGAGGCTCTGCTGGCCAGGGTGAATGAGGCAGAAGAACGAATTGGCAAATTGGAGGATGGGTCAGTAGAAGAGAAAACTAAAATAGAATCTGCACTCAAAAAAATTCACGCACAGGAATGTAGGTTATGGGAGATTACTGACTCAATGAAACGTTCCAATATCAGAATAATTGGCGTCCCTGAGGGGGTGGAGAAAACAGAGGTCTAGAAGAGATATTTGAACAAATTGTAGCTGAAAATTTCCCTAATCTAGCGAGGGAAACAAACATTTGTGTCCAAGAGGCAGAGAGGACCCCACCCAAGCTCAACCACGACAAACCTACACCACGTCACATCATAGTTCAATTCGCAAATATTAGATCCAAGGATACAGTATTGAAAGCAGCCAGGGCAAAAAAATTTCTCATGTACCAAGGCAAAGGTATCAGAATTACGTCAGACCTATCTACACAGACCTGGGATGAGAGAAAGGGTTGGGGCGGGGGGCATTTTTAAAGCTCTTTCAGAGAAAAACATGCAGCCAAAGATCCTCTATCCAGCAAGGCTGTCATTCAGAATGGATGGAGAAATAAAGACCTTCCAGAATCGCCAGTCATTGACCAATTTCATAACCATGAAACCAGCCCTACAGGAGATATTAAGGGGGGTTCTATAAAAGTAAAAAGGCCCCAAGAGTGATACAGAACAGAAAGTCACAATCTATAGAAACAAAGACTTTACTGGCAACATGGCATCATTAAAATCATATCTCTCAATAATCAGTCTCAATGTAAATGGCCTAAACACTCCCATNACTCAATGTAAATGGCCTAAACACTCCCATAAAATGCCACAGGCTTGCAGATTGGATAAAAAGACAGGACCCATCCATTTGCTGTCTACAAGAGACTCATTTTGAACCTAACGATACATTCAGACTGAAAGTAAAGGG
>NC_048219.1:172139951-172140213 GCF_002007445.2 Ailuropoda melanoleuca
GTCAAAAAAACTAAGAGGCAGCCTACAGAATGGGAGAATATATTTGCAAATGACACTACAGATAAAAGACTGGTATCCATGATCTACAAAGAACTTCTCAAAGTCAATACATGAGAAACAAATAAACAAACAAAAAAATGGGCAGAAGATATGAACAGACACTTTGCCAATGATGACATACAAATGGCTAACAGACACATGAAAAAATGTTCAAAATCATTAGCCATCAGGGAAATTCAAATCAAAACCACACTAAGATACC
>NC_048219.1:172140294-172199411 GCF_002007445.2 Ailuropoda melanoleuca
GACAAGGCAAGAAACAACAATTGTTGGAGAGGATGTGGAGAAAGGGGATCCCTCCTACATTGTTGGTGGCAATGCAAGTTGGTACAGCCACTCTGGTAAACAGTGTGGAGTTCCCTTAAAAAGTTAAAAATTGAGCTACCTTATGACCCAGACATTGCACTACTGGGTATTTACCCAAAGATACAGACGTAGTGAAGAGAAGGGCCATATGCACCCCAATGTTCATAGCAGCATTGTCCACAATAGCCAAAGCCTGGAAGGGACTGAGATGCCCTTCAACAGATGACTGGATTAAGAAGTTGTGATCCATATATATAATGGAATATTACTCAGCTGTCAGAAAGAAGGAATTCTCAACATTTGCTGCAGCATGGATGGCACTGGAGGAGATAATGCTAAGTGAAATAAGTCAAGCAGAGAAAGACAATTATCATATGATTTCTCTCATCTATGGAACATAAGAACTAGGAAGATGGTAGGGGAAGAAAGGGAATAAAGAAAGGGGAGGTAATCAGAAGGGGGAATGAAGCATGAGAGACTATGGACTATGAGAAACAAACTGAGGTCCTCAGAGGGGCGGGGGTGGGGGAATGGGATAGACTGGTGATGGGTAGTAAGGAGGGCACGTATTGCATGGTACACTGGGTGTTACACGCAACTAATGGAGCTTCGAACTTTACATCGGAAACCGGGGATGTACTGTATGGTGACTAACATAATATAATAAAAAATCATTAAAAATAAAAATAAAATAAAATAAAATTTCAGAATCCTAAAATCATAAGATGATAAAGTGCCTCCTTCTTTAGGTCTGACACCAAAGGTGTGTTGCGAAGTAGATAATTTTATGATTTAATGAAGCTACATCTAAAATGCTGAGACTGCAAAGAGCTATGGCAGAGAATAAAGTTTTCTGCTTAGGAATAACATTCTTCCAAATAAAGACTAAATGTAAGAGGCACATAAGCAATAGAAATTCAACTCAAGACACTAATCTCTTTATACAGAGTTTTGCCTTAATTTTGTGAAAATCATTGGGGTTAATACCTGCTAGTGCACTTGCTGGGTTGTCCGGTAGTTCTCCTTGAACTTTTTAAGGAACCGCCATACTGTTCTCCAGAGTGGCTGCATTAGCTTGCGTTCCCACCGACAGTGCAAGAGAGTTCTCCTTTCTCCACATCTTCACCAATACCTGCTGTTTCTTGTGTTGTTGATCTTAGCCATCCAACAAGTGTGAGGTGATAACTCAATTGTAGTTTTGATTTGCTTTCCCCTGTTGATCAGGGATGTTGAGCATCATTCATATGCCTTTTGGCCACCTGTATGTCTTCTTTAGAAAAATGTCTATTCATATCTTCTGCTCATTTTTAAATGATTATTTGGTTTTTTGGGGGGGTTGTTTCATAAGTTCTTTATATATTTTGGATATTAACCCTTTATCAGATATGTCATTTGCAAATATCTTCTCCCATTCAGTGGGTTGCCTTTTAGTTTTGTTGATTGTTTGCTTCACTGTACAGAAGCTTTTTAAATTTTTTTTAAAGATTTTATTTATTTATTCAACAGAGATAGAGACAGCCAGTGAGAGAGAGAACACAAGCAGGGGGAGTGGGAGAGGAAGAAGCAGGCTCATAGCGGAGGAGCCTGATGTGGGTTCGATCCCATAATGCCAGGATCACGCCCTGAGCCGAAGGCAGACTCTTAACCGCTGTGCCACCCAGGTGTCCCAGAAGCTTTTTTATTTTGATGAAGTTACAATAGTTTATTTTTCCAGAGACATATCTAGAAAGAACTTGCTACAGCCGTTATCAAAGAGATTACTGCCTGTGTTCTCCTCTAGGATTTTTATGGTTTCAGGTCCAACACTTAGGTCTTCAATTCATTTTTTAGTTTATTTTTGTGTATGGTGTAAGAAAGTTGTTCAATTTCATTCTTTTGCATGTAGTTGTCCAATTTTCCCAACACCTTTTGTTGACGAGACTGTGGTTTTTTTTTTCTTATTGTGTATTTTTTCCTGCTTTGTCAAAGTTCATTGACTATATAATTGTAGGTTTATTTCTGGGTTTTCTATTCTGTTCTATGTCTGTTCTTGTGCCAGTACTATACAATTTTGATCACTAGAGCTTTATAATATAACTCGAAGTCTGGAACTGTGATACCTCCAGGTTTGCTTTTCTCTTTCAAGATTGCTTTGGCTCTTCCAGGTCTTTTGTGGTTCTGTACAAATTTTAGGAATGTTATTTCTAGTTCTGTGAAAAATGTTGTTGGTATTTTAATAGGGATTGTATTGAATGTGTATATTGCTTTGGGTAGTACAGACATTTTAACAATATTTGTTCTTCCAATCCATAAGCATAGAATGTCTTTCCATTTGTTTGTGTCATCTTCAATTTCTTTCATCAGTGTTTTATAGTTTTCAGAGTACAGGTCTTTCACCTTTTTAGTTAAGTTCATTAATATCCCCTTATTTCTTCAGCATTTAATGTCTACAAGACTGGTACATTTTTATGCCAAAGGGATGATTTCTCCTTAATTGATTCCACTGTTCCATTTGAAATTTGATTCAAAGTCCTCTGTGCTTTTTTTTCTTTTGGGGGAAATAAAAAGACAAAGTAATGGATCATTCTAAGTGTCCAGGGCAAGTTTCACATTGTGTAACATAATAGATTCTTGAAGTTGAGGTCTTTGAAATCTTTGTATTTTTTATTAACACAAATAGCCCAAATCTAGGATAACTTATTGGCTCAATATTTAGAGTTACGAGTACAGTCAAATATGAGTAGACAAAGTCACTCTCTTAAATTATATTGTCAACATCTTTACTATTATTTAGAGAATAAAATCCCTTCTGTTATATTCTATTGGTCATAGAAAGTCACAAGCCCAGACCAAATGCAAGGAGCAGGGGATATGTCCTATTTAATAAGAGAAACTGCAAAATCATATGGCAAAAGGAATGGAAATGAAGATTGGGGCTATTATTGCAGTATACTAGAGTCCCTCTGAATGTTCTTTTGTCATTTTCCTTTTGAGAAAACAAGGCCCATCAAGGTCAAACAAGGTATCCAGGATGATGCAGTGAGTAAGTGGCAGACTGGAATGGACTCTGCATCCAGGCCAGGGATCATGTCATTTCACCACGCTGTCCCGCCAAAGGAGAAGTAACATTTTAACTGATGTATTTGGTGTCTAAGCTCCAGAAAGGAAGAACTGGGGGTGTTTTAGGGCTCATGATAAGCAAACTTGACTCCTTGTTTTTGAAAGATGGTGATCTTAGATACCAGTTCAAATTCTTATACCATTAATTTTTCTTGTATCAGGCATTTTCTCTGTTTTGCATGAATAGTAAGTTAGAGTCCAGACTAATAAAGAGCTATTAGCATCTTTCTTTCCCCCTTGTCATTATTATCTATGATACTATAAGATTATGCTAATAACTCTCTTTCAAATATCCTCCAAAAAAGATTAATCAGGGTGGACTTGAAGCTGATGGCTTGTTTCATTTATAAGCAGTTCTGAACCAAATGTTATCTCAGTGTGGCACGGCTAACATATAAGGGGGAAAGTCTGGGAACAATTTCAAAAGGATCTCTTCTCTACTGCACATAATTATAATGCCATTCTTAGTTTTCTTGGAGAGACAGTTTATCTACCTGTTCTCTACCTATTATAATAAATTATCTCCATAATGAGTAAAATAGGTCACACTATGATTTTTTCCCTTGTTCGTTTTTCAGTGGACAATAATGAAATTCTTATTAATCATAGTTGCATGATCTCATGTTTCTGAACTGTTCCTACTCTATTTCAGCCTCTCTAAAGTTAGGTTTGTTTCATGGCATATTATCCTTTTCTCATGTGGATGTTTCTGAGTTTGATGAGTCTCTTATTAATGTGCTGTGAACAAAACACTCCAAAATCCTAGGTCAGTGGCAAGTTCTCTATACAGATGTCCTCAGACTTTAAAATAAAACCTGTCCTCAGTATCTTCTCTAAAGTTAGCCAGTGATTTCCCTTTCAAGCAGGAGGTACAAATAAGGAAGGTGGAAGCAATAGTGATTAATCATATACCAATTTCTGTCCCCAGAACTGGCAATATCCCCAGAACTGCAGTCATCTGACTCATGGCTTGCCCCTTACCATCACTGCCATTTAGAGCCCTTGGAGGTCTCTCTTGTGATGTTGAGGGGCACCTCCCTCCTGACCATGTTGGGACATCCTTTCCAATAATCACTGAATGGCTAGTGTGTGCTTCCTGATACTTCTTAAGTGCCTTTCTCTCACTGCTGTGGTATCCATCCTCCTTGTGCTGTTTTTCCCCCAGTCGCCACATCGATGAAGGCAACTGAGAACAAGGCACTCAGTTCTTCTGTTCCCAAATATTGACTCTGGATAGGGCTGTCTTCATCCTAGAGTAGATAAATAAAATCATGCAAAGAACCTCGATCTCAGATAGTGCTTTGCTACAATAAACAAAAACATTAGAAAATATTTCTGAGTCTTTACAAAGATACAGAATAGATGGCTTAAATGGAATAGGAGTAGGAAACTTGCAGTGCAAAATATGGAAAATTACCTGACCCCTGTAAGAAAATAATGCAAAGACTTCTTTTTGTGACAGTGATGTATATTGGATGTGCTTTAAGGCTCCAGAAGTGCTGAAAAAATACATCCTTTAAACACATCCTTTAAATTTAAAGGATTTAAATCCTTTAAGTACATCCTTTAAATTTAAAGGATTTAAATCCTTTAAGTACATCCTTTAAATTTAAGGGATTTAAATCCTTTAAATACGTGAACTCATGAGAGAGTAAGGGAAGTCTCAGGAGAAAAATTATTAGGAAATTCATACTACATCATTTCCTTAATTTTGTTCTAAACACTTGTTGGCTAGTAAAAATGACTTATTTTTATAGAATAAGTAATTGAAGAGATAATTTGGGAAATAGAAGATTAACAGAAAGGTGAAAGAAATTGGAAACAGTTTGAGATTAATTACACTAATGTTTTAATTTTTTAATTGGATATGTCAATTCTGCATTTGATAGAAATGATACCTTTTAGTATTTTTCAGCTCATCACATGCTTGTTAAAATGGTAGGCTATTGTTGGAATAATTAGAGTTTCTTTATAAAAAATATTTCATTCTCGCTAGGAAATATATGGCGATTTGTATTCTTCGTCCCATCCAGGTATGTTTCTTTGAAGTTCATCCAGACACATATCTCCAGATATGTATTTTCTAGCTAATACAACAGTTAGTTTTATTGTAAGATACATCATCAGTGTGGTAGACTTTTATCAACCTCATAGCTGCTGGCCATTTTGTGAACACCTTTCGCAAAATATTTCCCATACAGTTAATATTGCTATCTGAAGTTAGAAACCAGCTCAGTCTCTCCAAAGCACTTTAGTATGAGCAAAGACGTGTGATCTGAGGTCCATCAATCCAACAAACTCACAAGGCTTTCATTAGGCAATGACTATTTTGAAGAAGCAGTTTCTTCACAGGACAGAGCTTATACGTTCCTGTCAAGATGGTTTCTGATTCCTCTGCCCCCAAATCAACCCTGAACAAACTACAGAAGTAAAAGGAGGTGTAAATGCTAGGAACTAACAGTAACAAAATCAACGATACCTGAGGAATCCCTGGGGGAAGCTAAAGATGAGTGAGAGTTACATGACTATAGCTGTGTAGAGATGCTTCTGGAAGGGCAGTCAAGGGATAGGTTGGAGACAAGCTGTTGAGTTCTGCTCTTGTCTCTTCCTGACTTTGCTTTGGTGCAGTCATTCATTGCCTGCTTCTTCACCATGCTGCCAGCAGGGAAAAATCAGGGCAGTGCAAAACCTTGTTAGGCTGGACCAGAAGCCCTTCCACATTACAAAATACCAGGCAAAGTACTCTCAGAAAAAAAACACAGGCTCACCATCCAAAATGACAAGACACCTGAGGACTACGGCTATCATAAAAGAGAAGTAATTGGTAAGCAGCACATGCCGTCTCAAGCTGGATTAATGGCAGAAACAGAACAAAAATTAAAAATAAAACCTATGAAATAGGTTTCCTTAAGTAGATAAGGAAAATATTAGCAAATTAAAATAAGAAATATAAGGAAAATAAATTATAAGGAAATGAAACTATAACTTAGGAAAAAATCTACTAGTAAAACTAACTGAAAGCATAATATAAATAGGGTGGTCACAGGTAAGATTGAAGCAGTCTCCCAGAAGGCTGGAGGAATGGATAAAATAAAGTATAAAATATATCAAAGACATAATTTGCCAACATATAGATAAGGAGGGTTCCAGGAAGAGTGGTAAAGAGCACAGGGAGATAAAAACATTTGAAGGAATGGTTAAGAGAAGTTTCTCAGAATTAAAAAGCAATATGAAAGACCTCAGACTGAGAGCATTTACAGAATGTCAGGTAAGAGAGAGGGGAAAAAACTATAGAATTACAATAAAATTTAAGAGAATCGCCAAGTGTAATTTTCAAAAGTTAAATATGTGGTTATTACACAAACACAGAAAGGGCAGTGTAAAAGACCTTTTTCAGCTAATGTATGAGGGGATTAGTATGATGATAAATTTGTTCAAAGAGCATTTGAGGGACAGGATTTATATAGTGGATTAGGAAAAACATTTCCAGCAAAAGAATGTTAGAATAAGACTGCTAAATGTATATAAAATTAGTTAATATTTTATAGGACAATAAAACCATAGCCTTTGTGGCTTTTTCTAATGGACAAAAGTCTACAAGTTTACATGTAACCTTAGTGTCTGAGCTCTAATAAAAATAAATAGGAAAGTCAAACATTGTAAGTAATTAATCCTTAAGGGAACCTATTAAACAATGTCCCAAGATGACGTGAGGAGGACATTCCACCCATTTTTTTGCCCTATTTCCCAATTGGATATTTTTCTTTCTATCAGGTCTTAGATATAGAGACAACAAATAGATTTCAAACAAATAGATTTTCTAAGCTGTAATTCTTTATGTTGACCTCTTTGGATCATCCTTACATAAATCTGTCTTTTGTCCTTACTTCTGTTTTTATCATGTCACTTTGGATAAGGTGTTCCCCTGCATTGGTGTGATTTTAAAAATTGTAATTCTTTATGAAGGAAAGTAGAAATAGTTGACAATTTCCCTGAATACTGTGAACTCAGCAAATGGAAACTTGATTCTTTTCACTGTACCATTGAACAATATAGGAGTTAAAGCCCTTTAGTGTGCACCAGACTGCACTAGGACACTTATTTTTAAATTCCTGTTTAGTAGATATGGGGTGATGGTTAGTACATTGTCTTTTCAACAAAAAAGCCCAAAAAATTTTGAAAACTATCTCTTGACATTTGAGAAATACTGATTTAGGGTCTCTCAGTAAGTTATGAAGCAGGTTCTATTTTCAGTGTGTCCTAGGATCATTGTGTTAAAATCAATTCCTGTTTATTCAGGTCACTGTGGGACATAAAGAATGTAGAAGTCACTAATTCTCAGATTTTAATGTCCTTTGGAATTAGCTGAGAGCATGTAAACAATGCAGGGTCCTAGGGCTCAGGTCCTAAAAAATATGATTTAGGAAGGGAGACATCGGCTGTGTAAAATTGTATTTTTAACAAGCAGCTCAAATATGATTCTTATGAAAGTGAAGGCCAAGGGTGCCTGGGTGGCCCAGCGGTTAAGCGTCTGCCTTTGGCTCAGGGCGTGATCCTGGTGTTCTGGGTTCGAGCCCCACATCAGGCTCCTCTGCTATGAGCCTGCTTCTTCCTCTCCCACTCCTCCTGCTCGTGTACCCTCTCTTGCTGGCTGTCTCTATCTCTGTCAAATAAATAAATAAAATCTTAAAAAAAAAAAAAGTGAAGGCCAAACTTTGGAAATGCTAGTGAAGATCAGTAAAATTTGTCAGTAGTACTACTGGCCTTCTCTCTCCTTCCCCCAAAGAATGTATTAAAACAGCCTCAATGTCCATCAACTGATGAATGGATAAAGAAGTTGTGCTATATATATATATATATATATATATATATATATATATATATATATATATATATATATATATATATATAAAGCTTGCTAATGAAAGTAAGAGAAGCAATGGTTATGTATGACTTGGGTTAGATAAGTTCTAACGACTTATAAGTTCATTATAAATGTTTCCACTGTGTCCAGTAAGTATGTTGGAATTATTAATGTTTTTCAAAGTCTGATGATTCTATTTTCTCATGTTAACATAAGCTAATAATTCAAATATACCCAGTTCTAATAGAGAAATGAGTTAGTTTCTTCTTCTGGAAGGAGAAAGTATGGATACTAAGGATACTAGGGGTGGTAAGATGGCACTTTGCTAGGAAGACTGAACCATGGGGCAGCTCCAGAAGGTCCACTCTTCCAAGGTGGCAAGATCACTGACCTGAAGTGGGGAATCTGACGATTGATGCCGCACGGAGAAAAATGAAGTGCTGAGAAGGTAGAATTCATCTGACCAAGAAGGACACCAGTTGCTGAGAGAAGTTTGGGATGTATAGCTCTAAAATCTCTTGGTTATTATGCATTTAGCAAGTCTGAATTTTTTCCAGAGTAAAACAAAGATTGCTTTCTGTTCTCTACTATTTCATATTTCCTTACCCCTTTTCTACCATTATGGACTTGAAAAGTTTCTTTATTATCTAGAATCTCCAGTGCCCTGATGTTGCCCATTACTCAGACTCTTAAACCCGTTAACAGAGCAGATGTCTTCTCCCATTTTGTAATTCTCGAAGTCAGATGGAATAATGTTCTACACGGAGGGGATGTTCATAAATGCTGCTCATAAATTTTTCCTAACAATATTTGCCACATTCCTGTTAGGTTTTTCCAACTTTTAATAAGAATCAATTCTTTTGAAATAGAATTTCAAATTGAAATCAGTGACTTGTCATTGACAAGTTTGTGTTATGATGAGCATGTCACATGTTGGCATTTAATGACATGTCTTATATACCTCCTTGACAAGCAAAATGATTCACATTATTCATGATCAGCCTTTGGAGTTCCATGAAGTTTAAACTGTTGTCCTGGATCCAGGAAAGGATCTGTTACTGTTTTTGGAGGAAAACAAAATCCTGACATACATGATTAATCATTCCTCAGCAAATTCGGTTTCAGTAAAGAAATCCATCCCTACCTTGCCTGACAAAAGGAATAGAATGCATTTTCACTCTCAAAACATTAAAAAAAAATAAATTTTGTTTCTGAATATAAGCTAAACAGCTATGCCAGAACCTAACTTTATGTTTTCAGGCTTTCATTAGATGTAGTTACTTCTGCAGGAAGTCATGGTTTCCCTTGTGGCATAGCCAAACCAATGCAATGGTAGCATATTACTTCAAGATTGAACTGGATTATGATTTTTTGGGGACTGGATTATGATTATGTCAAATTTTATCTCAGCAGATTCTAAACACTAATCTTGAGTTTTATGGCAATGCAGGCACTTATGAAATCTGTTTCTACTGCCAGTAGATACACAATTCCTGTCCACAGATGCAGATTAATTCCCTTTAGGTCCTATGCCTGCAATTCCAATATAGGCTTTGGACAGAGATGTTTTCTATTATTGGGATGGGATCTATCCTATGAGGTTGGTCCTTTCTCTTCAGGGATAACACAGAAACAAAGAATAATTTTTCTGGAAAAAAAAATCTTGATTAAAAGCGAGAGGTTTGGGGAGTGGGAGATACAGACTTCCAGTTAAAGAATGAATAAGTCTCGGGAATAAAAGTTAACAGCACAAGGTATAGAGACAGTGGTATTGTAACAGTGTTTTATAGACGCACGTGGTAGCTAAACTTGTGAAAGGCACAGCGTAACATATAAACTCATGGAATCACTATGTAGTACACTTGAAATTAATGTAACATTGTGTGTCAACTATACTTCAATTAAAAAAAGACAAAAAAAGAGGCTTAAACTGCTTCTTTAATATGAAAAGTGAATACAAAAGATAAAGAGAATAGAATACCTTCAATACACTCTTTATCAATCCACTATAGTTATTGACCACTTAACCAAACCTTCACCTTCCTTTCTTTCAAAAACCATCTTCTACATTTCTACCTAAAGTGGTTTAGACAAGCTCAGTTCTCTGCTTATCATCCTGGCCGATCTTTCGTGACAAACTTGGACATTGGCTTCAGCCATTCCCTGTACCACAGTATGTAGAAATCTATACTGGTTTCCTTAGTGATTCTCAGAGGAAGCCTTTACTCACCTGCTGCTTATTCTGTCTACTTACTTGGTGCCTATGAAGAAAGGTTGAGTGGGGCTTCTGCTTTTCAGAGTGACTCTCTTTAGGGGAGCATTTTGGTCCCATTGTAAAAATTTAAAAACCTTAAATTCTCAGATTTTGTCTACAGTACATGTATCAGTCATTTATTATCATAATGATGCTATATAAAAAATAACTACAGAATGCCAGTGGTCTACAAAAATAAGCACATTTATTGCTCACATGTCAGGGTGGTCAGCCAGGTGGTTCTGCTGATTTTAGCTCAGCTGGCTCACATGTCTAGGATAAGCTGGCTATTGACTGATCTAGGCTGGTTGTTGTGGGTTGAATTGTGTCTCCCTCCACCCCCCAAATTTCATCTATGAAATTCCTAACTCCTAGTACCTCAGAATGAGACCTTATTTGGAAAAATTGTTGTTTATAATTGTTCTATGCAGTTGTCTTTCAAATACAATGGAAGAAAATATTTTCATACCTCCTATCTGATAAAGGACTTATATTCAAAATATACAAAGACTCTTAAACTCGACCATAAGAAAATAAAGAACCCAATTTTTAAAATGGGCAAGAGATCTGAACAGGCACTTCACCAAAAAAGAGACACACAGATGGCAAATAAGCATATGAAAAGATGTTCAACAGCATTTGTTCCTAGGGAAATGCAAATTAATACAACAATGAGATAGCATCACACCCCCATTAGAATGGCCAAAATCTAAAACACCTGACAATACCAATTTCATGTGAGGATGAAGAACAAAAGGAACTCTCATTCATTGCTGGTGGGAATCCAAAATGTTGCAGTCAACATTTTGCAAGAGAGTTTGGCAGTTTCTCGCAAAGCTGAAGTTTGTCTTACCAAAGGATCCATCAGCTGTGCTCCTAGGTATTTACCCAAATGATTTGGGAACTTACATTCACACAAAAACCTGCATGTGAATGTTTATAACATCTTTATCATACTCCCCCCAAATTGGAAGGAATTATTCAATAGGTGAGTTGGGTAAACACACTGTGGTATATCTGTACAATGGAATACTATTCCAAAAAGGACTGAGCTATTAGCCATATAAAAGTATGTATAAATATTAAATGCATATTTCTAAGTGAAAAAATTCAGTTTGACAAGGATTCCACTTACGGAATTCTGGAAAAGGCAAAACTATAAAGATAATAATGGGGTCAGTGATTGCTGGGGATGTGGGGAGTGAGGAGTGTTGGATATGTAAAGCACATAGAATTTGTTAGGATGGTGAAATTATTCTGTATGGTATTCTAATGGTAGATGTATGACATTTTGCATTTGTCAGAATCTATAGAATTTTAACAACACAAAGAATGACCTTACTCTATACAAATAAAAAGAGCTCTTTGGACCTTCAAATGACAAGAAGCAGAATCAGAAATCTACAGAGCTGAAAAATATGGATCATTTCTTATGGAAAAGGAAGCCTAACTCAGAGTTCAGATCCAGGAGCCTAGCAGGTCAACCAGAAAGCCATGAGAAAGTACTCTTAGGAAGCAGAACTGGGTTGCATTAGAGGAATTGGTGATATGATCATTTGAGTTTCAGAATTGCTATGGAATAGTGATTGTTATATGCCTCCTGCTCCATTTTTTGGGAAAATGATTATCAACTCCTGTTAATTGGGTCCTTGTGTAACCCACTCTCCTCAAATCTGAGTTGGCTCTGTGACCCTCTTTTGACCAATAGAAAGCAGCAGCAGTGGCAAGTAATGTTTTACAGTTTCTACCTGTCCCATAACACCCGCTGCCCAGCAATTGACAGTGAATAGAGCTTTGATTATCTCCAGTCAATTGTTGTAAGGATTTTTGATGAAAGACTATGTACCACTGCTTTTTAGAGAATAAGAATTTATAGATGAATCATTGATATTTAAATTGTTCTGTAAAAAACAATTCAACTGAGTAAATTGTAAGGATCTAATTGGCTTTATTGAACGATTCATGAATGGGGCAATAGTCTATCTAGTAATAGAAAGGAATTCCTGAGGGCTATAAAAAGAGAAAAGTTTTTAAAGGCAGAGAATGGTTGGGACAAGGAAGTCATACATTTAAAATAGGATTATTTCAGGCAAGGTAACCTTTTTGGGGGGGAATGATAGGGTCTATGAGGAGGATTATCTCATTGATGCTGACCAGAAAATTTCCAACTAGTTAGTTAGGATACATTTCTGAGAAAGGTTGAACCTACAATTGAGTCAGGTATTAAATCTTGGTTTAGCATTGTGGGCTTAACCCAAGTGACACCATTTTGGGCCCACTCCTTTTTTTTTTTCTTAATAGTTCCATTTATTTTTTGTTTTCAAAAGCATCATAAAAATTATTTTAAATGTTTATATTTTTCTGAGTCTTAAATGAGATATTGTCTATATAAAAGTACAATTCACAATAAGGTGTCATTAAGTAACATTTGGTAAGAATAAAATGACCTTCAAAAATTGTTGGATTCTGAGTTTGAACTGAAGAAAAAAGAACTTGAGGGAAGTGAGGTATTGCTGGGCAACATGATTTTGCTTCAGAGAAGTCATCCATTACTTGAATTTAAACTAAGGGTTGTTTTTTTTTTTTTTTTTTGCTTTTCATTTGTTTTACCCTTTTATTAAAACAGAAGAACTACATTCTTTAGTGAATGAGGACATAACTTTCTAGAATGTTAGGCTTGTGACTCCAGGATTTCATCTTGAGGGTATTACAGTAGAAATTCCATTATGAATGGCATCATTATTTGAGTCTCATTTGTGGTTCTTCTGAGTCAAGTAGAAAGAAATAAGCATCTTGCCAAATGAAGCAAAACTACACATTAGTGGTTAAGATGAGAATCTCCATCCCCTCTCCACCTGAGAAAATGAATCAAAACAACAACAACAAAACAATGAGAAAATACCATAAACTCTCTAAAGCTTAAAAAGTGACCAAGAAATAAAAATTTGGAGCAACCCAATACCTCCACCATGTAGTGAAGTCCCAGGGATTAGGTTGAAATCATTAATCATTATTGACCAAGAGTCCTTCTCAAATCTTATATCTAAAATGTTGTTTGCAATATTTTAAAAAGCTGGCTAAATTATGCATCTTTCTTCTGGATATTCCTATAGGCAGGAGGGTCTTACCCATAATTATTTTTAAATGTCATCCTGGGCTTCCACAAAATAGAATCGCCTAGTGTGTTAACTCCTAGTGCATATTACTGTGAAACTCTAAAATTTGGCTTTTCAAGCAAGCATTTCTCCTTCTAGAAACAGCACCCAGATTTTCTTTTTTTTTCAGAACAAGCTCTTAGCTACTCTTAGTCCATGTGACTTTTTTTAATAACACCCTTCCAGTTTAAGAAATAATCATGAGACCTTAGCCTGGTCCATCAGATTATCGCAATTGGCTCAGAATTGGCAGTTGATTCAATTAGGACAAGGAAAATGATAACATTTGGACTTCTCTTGACACTATTTTGAAAGAGGTGTTTCTTTTCCCTAGCAGGAGCAGCTCATAGAATGCAGCTGGAGCTGCTGGTGACCATCTCTCCTGTCACTTGCAGAGACCCTCTATGGGAATGAAGCTAACACAGAGGGTACAGAGAGACACATTTCTGATAATACCACTTAAATACTTGGATTCTGTCATTGCCGAAGCTGTGGCAATTCCTACATTGTTCCTTTTTAAGCCAGAAAATTATTTATTTTTAGATGAATTTGTGTTAGCTTTTTGGTAAACATAAGGATTATGACTAAAGTAGTCACCAGATCAGAATTTTTTTTGTAGATTATATCAGTTATCTGTTGCTACATTATGAACAACCACAAAAATCTCAATAAGTCTTTTGCTTCCATTATCTGTAGGTTGAGGGCAGTCGGCTGATCTAGGGTAAGACCGGCTGGCAGCTCTGCTGATCTTGTCTGGGCTTTCACATTCATTGGGGAGTCAGTTGAGGTTAGCTGGATTAACTTGGCTCCGCTCCACTTGTCTTTCATCCTCCTCCTGAGACTGCCCAGCTGGGCCGAGCACCTTTTTCCTGCGGCAGTGGAAGAAGTGCCAGTGTGCAGGCTGGATCACACAAGTGCTTTCAAGGCTCTGTCTGTGTTGTATCTGGTAACATCGCCAAAGTGAGATACATGGCCCAGCAGAAACAAAGGGGTGGGAAAGGATGGCCCATCCATAGTGGGAAGGCATTGCATACTTCAGTGGCAAAGTGTGGAGGGAGATGACTTGAAACAGCTGTCTAGACTATCACACTGAGACTGAGAGATACAACTTTCACAGCCACTCCAGCTGATACTATGTACCCTCAAGTTTGGGAACTTCAGGCTTAGTGCTGTGGTTCTCAGTGCTAACTGAATCATCTGGGGGCTTAAAAATTTCTGATGCTTGAACCCCAACCCCCAGAGATTTTAATTTAATGGGATGTAGGCTTTGGAATTTTAGGGGAAGAAATGATTTCTGGTTAAGAACTACTCTTCTAGAAGAATTTAAGTTTCAGAGGAAATAACTGTCATGTTTTTCCTCTCTGCTGAAATTTTTAATAGAGATGAAATCAGGGAAAAGTATGAATGGAGAACCAAATCTCAGAAAAGCAGCTCTTAAAGACTAGTCATAAGCAAGTCTTTACTGAATATCTCCTCTATGCTGGGTGTTGGCTGGCCACCAGGGAAATTGTGGCAGATACTAGATGTGCAGACTTGCCTACATCAAGCTCAGAGAATCCTCAAGAAGATGGATGATAAGTAAATATTTACAAATTATTAGATAGTAGCAAGTATGCAAAGTACTGCAAAATACAAGAATAAGATGCTATGAGAACAAATAACAGACACCTGTTTTCACATGCAAATGCATCAATCACCAGAACGAAGACAGAAAAACTATAAAGGTAAGAAGGAAAATACCTTAAAAGTCAGTCACAGCTTTATTTTATAACTAGTCTTTCCTCTCAAACTGCCATTACTACTTAGACAGCCTGTCTTAAGTTGCATGGATTCAGCAGGAGTCACTTTTTAGAATCTCTAAGAAATATGAGAGCTCAACCATGATAACACCTTTGATTAGGTGATGAGCTAGACTCTGGGCAGACTGTCAAATGTAACTTCCTTGTTGATCTTGATTGACTCCAGCCCTCTAAAGAGTAAAAGGTTTTATATGATGCAATGTCTATCACATGAACTGCATTGTGCCTAATTATGTGATTCTAAAGCTGACTTTAACAAGTGAGACTTGCTAAAAGTTATCATCTTTTAAAAAAAGTTTTATTTAAATTCAATTTAGGTAACATATACTGTTTTAGGGGTAGAATTTAGTGATTCATCAGTTGCATATAACACCCAGTGCTCATTACATCATGTGCCCTCCTTAATGTCCACCACCCAGTTAACTCATCCCCCCACCTCCCCCCCGCAGCAACCCTGTTTGTTTCCTATAGCTCAGTCTCTATGGTTTGCCTCCCTCTCTGTTTTCATCTTATTTTATTTTCCCTTCCCTTCCCCTATGTTCATCTGCTTTGTTTCTTAAATTCCACATATTAGTGAAATTATATGGTATTTGTCTTTCTCTGACTGACTTATTTCACTTAGAATAATACCCTCTAGTTCCCTCCACGTTGTTGCAGATGGCAAGATTTCATTCTTTTTGATGGCTGAGTAATATTTCATTGTGTGTGTATATATATATATATATATATACACGACATCTTAATCCATTCATCTGTTGATTCTGATTGACTCCAGCCCTCTAGAGAGAAGTTTTTATATGATGTAATGTCTATCACTTGAATTGCATTGTGCCTAGTTACGTGATTCTAAAGCTGACTTTAACAAGTGAGACTTGCTAAAAGTTATCATCTTTAAATCAGAGGTGGGATTATAATGCATTCAATCTGGCAAGCCTGCCATTTTGGGTGACATTCTATCAGGTGAGAATCCTAACATAAATTCAGCCAAAAGAGAATTATTGCCAGTAAAAATAAATGGGTTTTTTTAGCCCTAGAATAATGCATATTCCCTGCTACCCTACTTCACAAAGTTATTATAAGACTTTTATTTAGTTACTCAGTATTTAATCAAATCTATAATGTTTTTTATTTCATTAGAAATGAGTTCATTCCCATGCTGATTATTAGAGGCATTAAGTGTGATACTCTAAAAGATTTTTTTCTCTGTTACCTGCCGTGAGCATTTTAAAAATTAAATTTTAAACATTTTAAATCAAAAGATGCCAGTGGGTTTCAATTTTGCCTCACCAATGGTTAGAAAATATATACAGTGCCAGTCAACAGTTGAAGTAAACTTTAAATTAGTATTGCCACAATAATTATTTTTCCCTTATGGAATATAACCTTTAAAAAATTTTAACTCTATTTTTAGGCTGCTGCACTTATCAAATTTAACATTTAAATTTGACATGTATATTAGATTCCTATTGCTGTGTAACAAATTACCACAAACTTAGGGACTGCACACAACACACATTAATTATATCATAGTTTCAGTGGATCAGGGATCCAGTTAAGGTTTAGCTGGGCCCTCTGTGCCAGGGCTTCTCAGAAGGCTATAATCAAAGTGTTGCCTGGGGGTTGGGTTCTTATCTGGGGGCCGTGTCCTCTTCCATGGTCAGGTGGCAAAATGTATTTCTTGCAGCTGTAGAACTCAGGGAAGTTTACTTCTTCAAGGCCAGCAGGGAAGCATCTGTCTGAGGCTTCACCTTTGAAAGTCTCCTCTGATTTGTATCAGGCCTACTCAGGATGGTGTCCCAATTGATTAACTGATTAGTAACCTGATCACAGGAGTGAAATCCCATTATGTTCACAGATTCCACCCACATTTGAAGGGAGAGGATTAGGGTGAGTACAATGGTGGGTAGGAATCTTGGGGGCTTATAGGATCTAAATGTGTCCCAAAATTCATATGTTGAAATTCTGACCTACAAAGATGATGGTATTAGGAGTGCTCACATGAATGAGATTAGTGCCTTTATAAATGAGGCTCCAGGGACATACCTTGCTCCTTCCATCAAGTGAGAATTGGAGAGAAGTACTTTTGACCCAGAAGAGGGCCCTCACTCAACCATGGCTGGCATCTTAATCTTGGCCTTCCAGCTTCCAAAACCATGAGCAATAAATTTCTGTTTATAAGGTACCCAGTCTGTGGTATTTAGTTACAGAAGCCTGAATGGACTAAGACAGGGACCATCTTAAAACTCTGTCTACCTTGGGGCGCCTGGGTGGCTCAGTCGTTAAGTGTCTGCCTTCGGCCCAGGGGGTGATCCCAGGGTCCTGGGATGGAGCCCCGCATAAGGCTCCCTGCTCCGCTATGAGCCTGCTTCTTCCTCTCCCACTCCCCCTGCTTGTGTTCCCTCTCTCTCTGGCTGTCTCTCTCTCTGTCAAATAAATAAATAAAATCTTAAAAAAACCCAAAAACCAAAAAACAAAAAACTCTACCTACCACAGAGTGAAACTAAGATCTAACATAGTTATAAAATATCTTTGAAAGAAAAAAATTTTAATTTGGAGTTTTATTTCAAAATTTTATTAAAAAATTCACATACAACATGTACCTTATGTATTTATTATGTTTTACTTTGCAATGCACACATACACACACACACACACACTCATTCAGGAGTGTACTTGTATACTATGGTGCACTCACTGATCATTCAGAAGAGAATATTTGGGGAATAATTTTTCTTTTGACTGTCCTTCAGCCCACATTTTCAATGCACTTCAAATCAAAGGCCAATTTCAAGGGTTTATAAAGAAGGGGTTCATTAGCTTGTTCAAGGGTGGAGGGAATACTAAATCAAGTCAATAACCAGTTGTTTGCTGAGTGAAATATTCTTTTTATTCAAAAATAACATGTGGCTAAGTTTGAACCATTTTCTTTTATAATCTGTTTACTTTGCGGAAAAAAAGCCTCTCCAAGAAATGAACACAAAACCCAGCAGGAAGTCAATAGAATCTGATTAGGAATTATTTCCTAATGTGTGAGTGTGTATACATCTTTTCTGGGGGGAAAAAAAAAGGCTTGCCTATTTTTCTGACATCATTATTAAAATATATTACTAATAAGAAAATACTGGTTGAAAACCACTGAAAGTTATTCCAGCTCATGAAAAAAGATCATTTTGGAATTTCATATTCCTATAGGGTTTAACTATTTTCCTAAAATTGATCTTCCCATGTGCTTTGCAGAAATAACCCCCCAAAATAAGTTAATTTTAATTTAATTATTTGACTAGTACAAAACTCTTTTAGGAAGACTCTTAAAAGCATCTTTATGAGTGATCTGAAGAGTTCTCTTAAAATTCTTTGTATCACAAAATAAAAATTGATATTTTAATAGGTTTTTTTTTAAGATTTTATTTATTTATTTGACAGAGACAGCCAGCAAGAGAGGGAACACAAGCAGGGGGAGTGGGAGAGGAAGAAGCAGGCTTCCAGCAGAGGAGCCTGATGTGGGGCTCGATCCCATAACGCCGGGATCACGCCCTGAGCCGAAGGCAGACGCTTAACCGCTGTGCCACCCAGGCGCCCTTTTAATAGTTTTCTTATTTGTTAACCATGAAATATAAGTTACAGCCTTGCTGATGGTCCACAAATTTAATGAATGGAATTAAGGGAGGTAATAAAATTAATATAATAAAATTACAAAATAAGAAGTTAATTGGAAAATCATGACAGAACACAATTAAGAAGGAGGAAGGAAGCTGGGGTTGAGATTAAAAGAGAAGTCTCCAGTTTGATGGTAAGCATTCTAGAAGCCAGTGAAATGGGGAAGTTGAATTCTAATATTGATGCAAGCAGGCTGGGTCTGAGGACCCAGAGGCAGGGGTCCCATAGGACCAGCCAAGAAAAGTCCTTGGGTTCGCGCAGGATAGAAATCAAACAGGAGCTGGAGGAAGTGAAAGCAGAATTTATTGAATGCGGTGAGCGACAGAGAATAGCAGACGGAGTGTCTGTGAGACTTGGAAAAGGAAGGAGAATAAGTCTCATTGTTGCTTAGAATTAGGGGTTTATATTGGAAGGAGATCTAGAATACATGTTCCTTTAGGAATCCAAGGTAGGGGTCCAATCAAAGGTGAGTGTCAGGTGAACCATAGATGTTATTCCATAAATCAGCAAAGGTAGGGGATATAGATGCCAGCATCAGCTGAGGTTTGTTTGAAGTTAACATCCTGGAATGTGTTTGGGATCTGGCTCTTCTTAGATGTTATTAGGTATTTGGGGCCTAGGACAAAACTGGGAATGATTCAGTTTTTTGCTTTCCCCTTGAAATAGGAACATAGCTTCTTTGGCTTATTAAAAAATGGGACCTAGCAGAAAAAGCTGCAAAGATGGAGCCTTTCCAAAATGGAGTCTCTTCAGCTTCCCTATATCATGAACACAGAGAAAATCTTTACCCTCTAGATCCTTATAGAGAGCCACAGCATCATTCATTCATTCATTAATTCATTCCAAAAATATTTTTAAGTGACAACTGTATGTCAGGCACTGTTTTTAGATGTTGGGGCTATGACAGAGAACAAAAGCAGGAAATTCTTGCTCTCATGAAGTTTATATTCACATTCTATTGCAAGGCAAAAGATGATTAATAAGTTTTTTAAAGGCATATATATCTAATGGCGAGAAGTGCTATGAAGAAAAAAATGAAGGCAGATACATGGGAGAGGAGAAAATGGGTGGATGGGAAAGTGGTGGTCAGTGAAGTCTTCTGTGATGACGTAACAGTATTGAACAAGTATTGAACTCATACTTGAAAACATGAGGGATTGAGCCATGTGGTTATTTGAAAAGAGATTTCCAGGCCAGGGGGAAAGCAAATACACAGGCTATGAGGTGGGAGCATGCTTGATGTGTTCTATGAATAGCAAAAAGGCTAGTGCAGTTGGAAGGAAGGAGAGTGAAAGATTTTATTCCTAGTGAGATGGAAAACCATTTGGAAGGTTTAGATAAGTAAATGACATTATTTAACTTACATTTTAAAAGGATTACCTTGTTCCATCCACAACGATGTAAATGGTAAATATTCATCCTTTCTGATGGCTGAGTAATAGTCCATTGTATATATATACCACATCTTCTTTATGGAACTGGAGGGTATTATGCTGAGTGAAATAAGTTAATCAGAGAAAGACAATTATATGGTTTCACTCAATGTGGAATATAAGAAACAGGGCAGAGGACCACTGGGGAAGGGAAGGAAAACAGAATGGGAAGTCACCGGAGAGGAAGAAAAACCGTGAGAGACTCTTAACTGTAGGAAACAAATTGAGGGTTGCTGGAGGGGAGGTAGGTGAGGGGATGGAGTAATTGGATGATGAGCATTAAGGAGGGCATGTGATGTGGTGAGCACTGTCTGTTATACAAAACTGATAAAGTATTGAACACTATGTCTGAAACTAATGATGTACTATTAAGTTGGCTAATTGAATTTAAATTTTAAGAAGTACAAAAGAAAAAGGGTTACCTTAGCTGCTGTGTTACGATCAGACTGTAGAAAGTGAATGGAAGCAGGGAGATCAATTAGGGTTTTTCGAGATAATTCTGACCAGAAGCGATGGTGGTGTAGATTAAGGAGGTAGTAGCAGTAAAGGTCGAGAAGGGAGGTTGGATTCTGAATATACTTTGCACAGAGAGGCGATTAGTGGCAATTGTGGAGTACTAGAGAAAGAGAAGCATCCAGGAGGGATTTTGTTTGGGAATGATAAGTTTGAAATGCTGATTAGACATGTAAGTGGACATACAAAGGAGATATATGACTATTCAAGTTTGAAGGTCAGGAGAGAGATCAAAGCTAGAGATAAAAATTTGGGAATCATCAATATGTGCATTCTACTTAAGGTCTGGGATCAAATGATTAAGTGGTGTGAATGATGAGAAGGAAAAATCCTAAGATTGAGGCCCTGTGGCAATTTAACATTTGGAGGAAGTGATCAATCGTTGAGCGAGTTGAGAACTAAGAACCCATCATTGTATTTGTTAAGTAGAGGTCTCATTGGTGATGTTGATGAAAACACTTGTATTGGAATTGTGTGGATACAGTCCTGATTGGGGTGAGTTCAAGACAGAACAGAGGGAGGGGAAATAAGGATGGCAAGTAGAGAAAATTTGCTTAAGGATTTTGCTTCAAAAAGAGCAGAGAAATAAAGCAGTGTTTGTTAGGGGTGGACAAGACAGAGTTTTCTTTTAAGATGAGACATGTTACAGAATGTTGCATACTGAAAGGAATAAGCCAGTAGAAGGAAAAAAATAATGGAAAAGCCAAAGAGAAGGGCAGACGATGCTCAGAAGTTCTTGCACTGGTGTGCTGCACGAACCTAAGTGGAGTGGAGGGTTGGCTCGATCCCCATGAATGTGCCTGTCCTCCAAAGTACCCGCAGAAGTAAGCAGAACTGATGGGTGAAACCTTCCTTTTCTGGAGGATGGAAAAGGAGCCTCCTTCCTTCCCTGGTGCTTCAGAGAGGTTTGGTTGCCTGCCAGCTGGCCTACAACAGACCCACAGCGCTCACAGTCAAGCCTCATTCTCTATCTTTCCCATATTCTGCATCACAAAAGCTGAAGCCAGAGGAGGACATAGGATTGTCCTTATAGGATGAGGCATTGTAAGAAACGGAGCAAAGGCAAAATTCTCACAGCTGTCACTGCTTCTCACAGATAATTGCCCACATCTCTGTCAAGTGTAATGTAGAACCTTACCCTAGAATAAGCATAATAAATCAGCGTCAGGAATGAAATAGTGACTCCACAGGGTGGCTCTGTGAAAGGGAAGTTTGAGAAGACTTTTTCCCTGGCATCTCACAGAGATTTTAGATCTCAGGCTATTATTAGTCTGGTAGGAAGAGCTCTTGACAGCCTCTAATAATATGAATGAGTAAGCAGCACTGCCCAAAGGGGCCTTTGCTTTTCAAGAAAAGAACACTGAAGTGCTTTCAAGTCTTGCTTGCTAGGTTCTGAGCCTTTTGTTGGCTCCTCTCTTGGCAGTGCCTGGAGTGCCTGTAAAATCCCATGTGGTGGCAGAGAGCTCTGGGCATGTAGACTTGTACATTATGATTCACACCTTAATTGGAACCTGCTTGCTAGGTAAATGCTATAATCAAAAGCTAAATGGAATAAATTAGCTATAAACTCTTGGTGTCTTCTGATTCCTGAGCTACCCCCTGTAGTTTTAGGATCACAGTGAGCTTTGTATTTATCCCAAAGTACAGATTTTCCACACCCATGATTTCAGGTTGTAAAGATCAGACTTGATTGTGGCATTATTTCTCCCATTCCTTCTCAAATTCTTGGCCTTTTAACAATGCAACTCTTTTCAAAAGAAAGATTACTAATATAAAATTAATATAAAACAAGTAAGAGCAAATGAACATAACTTCACAGTTTAATTAATCCTCATTTGGATGGAAATGTATCATCATTTAAAGAACTTTAGGAGAGAAGAAACATACCTTGGAACCTCTGTTCTCCATATATGTATGTATGTCTATAATATTTTTATGATTTGAATTCTATTTTCCACATATTTTTGCACAGTCTTATATTTATACAACCAATAAGAAAGACACAAGAAGATTTTCATTTTGGGTCATAGTAGCTATGTAGTCAGAAGACCTGGGGTCCAAGTCCCAGGTCTGCCACTTATGGGTTGTGTGACTTTCGTGATTCGCTTGATGCCTTGAGACCAGGCTCTCTTTATCCACCACCCTAGAAGTGTGCACTCCTTTTAGGACTTTTGCTCTTGCCCCACTTCTTGATTTTTTTTTTCCCTCATAGAAAGGAGAAGAGATAAAGGATTAAGAAAGATAGTAAATGTTGATTAAAGGGAAAACTGTTACACTGAAAAAAATATGTAGTGGGAATATTCTCTCTCCTTCCTTCCTTCCTTCCTTCCTTCCTTCCTTCCTTCCTTCCTTCCTCTCCTCCTCCCCCTCCTCTCCTCCTCCTTCTCCTCCTTCATCTTCTTCTTCTTCTTTTCTTTTAATAGAGAGGGAGGGGGGAGGGGCAGAGAGAGAGAGATTATTAAGCAGGCTCCATGCCCATCTTGGAACCTGACATGGGCCAAACAGGGCCTTGATCTCACCACCCTGAGATCATGACCTAAGCCAAAAACAAGAGTCAAACACGTAAACAACTGAGCCACCAAGGAACCCCATCATCTTTCTTATTTTTAGGCAGCAGTTCCTCTTTCTTTCCCAGAACCACTCCCTCATCATAGAATAGAAATAAAGGTCTTCAAAATCACATGTACTTTTGTCAAGTGAATACAAATCTAAAAAGGAAAAAATGGAGTTTTTAAAGGAAAACAGGTTCCTCCCTTGCTTTTTCTTAGAGCTTATTTATTTTAGAAAACTTTCATTTTTGCATTCTTTCTTTGTTCCTTTGATATGTATGTAAATCTCTCTAAAAGCTAAAGAGCCTTTTGCCAGCTTTTCCATCCAAGAATGTCTTTTTCAAGAACCTGGGCACCATCTCTTTGAACATAAATCTCAAGGAAGAGAAAACCTCTATTTCCCATCTTCACGGGTATTTAACTTAGAAGTCTGGCTCTAAATTGTAATCACCTATCATGGAGATATGAGAACTTCTATTACTCTTTTGGATAAAGGCAATTAGTGAGCATAAATGACCATTCCAATTAGCATGTGAATTTAAGATGAGTTATGTGTAACAGGGGGTGTTGTCAAGGAAAACTTTAAACTTCAAAGAAAAGTGAGATTGAAAATAAAAAACACTTTACTGTTCTGTGTTGCATATGTGTAATAATATGTGTGTGTATTGGTTAATATCAGTAATTCTTCGGTTACAATGCCTTTGTGGCTTTCTTGTTTATAGAATGAACTACTATTAAAATAATATGAAGCATTTCTAGAAAATGCTCCTTGATAAGAACTTGATATGCTTATATACATCACAGCACAAATCAATCCCTCTCAATCCAAACGTGGTCATTGAATATTCTCTTTGTGTCTGAAACCATTAAGTTTTCTGGTGGGGGAATGAGTTGTTATAAATTTAACTTTTGACTTCAGGAGTTTAAAGAAACCACACTAACATCACTGAAACAAATAGAAGCCAATTGGATTGTGCTGACCACACATTACTCAGAGCTTAAAATTAATCAGAGCTAGAGATTGGGAGGATCCGGGAATCTAATGGGATTCACAGGGAAGCATCCCTCTTCCTCCTCCTCACTGGCTCACCTCCCAACTTGTGCCTCATCCTTGATTGCTGCTTTTTACCAGTTGAGATACGTGACTGATAGTTTTCAGTGGGCCAATGACCCATGATAAAAAATAACCTTTTCTCTAGAAAAGACAAGCTAGTTCTGCTATTTTTGAAATTTTTTATTTTTAAAATTCAGTCTACTTAATCATTACTTCAGACTTTTACCCAATTTGCAAAAAAAAAAAATTAAAAACTATTCAGAACACAGATTCTTGTTTTATTTCCAAAGTGAAAATTAGGACAGAAACCTCTAGAGAAAGAATTCAAAAATTGTACCTTTTGTACTATGCATCTTAAAAAAAAATAGCCATTCTTTTCTTTTTCTGAAATTTATTTATTTCTGTATTGTCTCATTAGCAGTGATTGAGTCTTTAATCACTCACGTTGCATCTTCATGAAACTACATTTCTCCAGACAATATTTTGTAAATATTATTTACGAATCTTATAAGTGAACGATTTATATCATCTGTGTAAATATTGCATTGCAAGATGTAAATATATGCAGTCTAGCCATAAAAACTCTCAATATTTAACACTTTTTTTTCTAGATTTGTGTTCTCAACAGTCATAAGTACAAGCAGCTCTCCTTGCTGTTGTCGGATACATTATCTTTATTAGAAAATATAAATACAACCTCTTTCTGAATTTCAGAAGACTGGCATGTTTTACATAAATGAACTCTAGTCGTTGATTATGTTCCTCTTGAGGAAGAGGACCACCTCTACCTTCAACACGCCAGAAGCCGGGTGGCCTCGCACTGCCCAGCTGCAACCCCCTGAAGGAGCAGGAACTTCTCGTCTGAGTCAGGCTGCTTCTTAGTCTTGGTCTGCAGCCAGCTGGCTCATTGTGTGTCTCTGGACCTCCCTGCTTGTCACATTCCTAGGCAGTACTGATTCCTCAGGGAAGGATGCCCATTTGTTGTGCTATGTCTTCCACTTATTACAGCAGAGTCATCAACACAGATCAGCCCCAAATGTCTTGGAGGCTGGGATATGTTTCTCCGTCTGCATGAGAACTCCTTCACGGTAATACCCAGTGGACTTCAGAATTTTCCACTCCCGTAATTTACAGTTTAAGAGGAACAGGGGGATTTAAAGGTGTAAATTATAATCCGTTTGGCCCTGCTTCAGGAGGTTGACCTCTACAAATGATGTCACGTGGGCTTTCACTATAACTGAACTTCAGTAGAGTTTTTTTTAATATTCAGTTTTATGGTCTGAAAATGTTTTCATTTATCCTCTTAGTTCTCAGTTATATATAGATCTGTTGTGGAAGCCGTAAATGAGGGGAGGCCAGAGACCTTGTGGTACGTGGAATTTTAAGATGGCCCCCAAGATTCGGGCTCCCTGGTATAAATGTCCTGTATAAGCCCTCTTCTTGAGTGTGGGCAGGAGATGAGAATAGGATGGAATTTAATTCCCATGATCAGGTTACATTATATGGCATAAATACAGAGATTTGGCAGGTGTAATTAAGGTTTCAAATTAGTTGATTTTGAATTCATCAGAAGGGAGCTTATCCTGGCTAGGCCTGAGTTAATCAGGTGAAAGCCTTAAGAGACTGGGCCCCTCTTATAGAGGGACAGATGATCTCCTACTGGCCATGAAGAAACATGCCATGAACTGCTTGTGGAGAGTGACACCCTCTGGAAGATGAGGGTCTCAGTCCTACAGCTGCAAGGAACTGAATTGTACCAACAGCCCGATGACAAAATGCAGCCTTTAAAATATGTCCCTCTAATCTAAAAGATTTATATCTGAGACAAAATGATTCAGACTGGTTGAAAACCAAGAAATTGGACATAAATTTGCACTTCGAATATCACAGATGACTTCCTGCTATAAACTAAGTAAATTTTTCCCAGGGAAAACTTCTGCTTTCACTGATCGTTATCCAACAGAACACTGTGGAAACAAAACAAAGTAGAGCTGGGATTGGGGGACAAGGCAGTATTTTTTCTGGGTGGTTTGGGCTTGCCCTGGGGATGACCATGTATAGGAAAATCACTGTTTAGATTATGAAACTTGAGCCACGTATTAGTGAAACTGAGCTGGTATTAAAAGTTGAGATAGTAAGCTTGGAATGCAGGGGGTAGGGTGTGTGTAAAAGTGGTCCCGATGTCTGCCAGCAGAATCAAACCTTCTTTGGAGGAAAGTTTTTCTAACCCATGTGGAGTAATTAAACAAAAATAAATGATCATTAAGCAATGAAGAAGGTAACCCATCAAGTGTGGAAGTCAGTAGAAACAACAGACTACAAGACCTATTGGTCTTTATTTATCTACCTATTTATTATGTTATTTATTTACAATAAACTAATCATTAATAAAAGCACACTGTGAATATTTTTGTGCAAATAAATTTAAACTTAGACAAAACAGACAAAAAACTACACAAATATTTGCAGTTAGCTGACTCAACTGACTCAAAAGTACAGAGGGAGAGAATATCTTAGAACATTTTCAAAACTCCAAGAGTGAAAAATTTTCCTACAATGAACTTCCAGCCCCAGTTGATTTTTAGAGTCCTATTCGAACACACTTTTAAGAAATAGATCTGTCTAATCTTAAACAAATCCTTTCAAAGAATTGACAAAAAATTCACTAGCTAATTCTGTGTTGTTTGTATAACACTGGTTCCAAAGTAGAAAAGTACAGAATAAAAGAAATTAAAAAAAAAAACCAAAAAAAAAAACCAAACAAACAAAAAACCAAGCCAATCTTAATCCAGTGAGGTATGAGGAAGATAATATACCACGATCAATTTGTATTTATCCCAGAAATGCAAGGGTACTTTAATATTAGCAAAATCCATAAATATTATTAGACACATCAACTAATTAGTTAAAGGAAGAGAAAAACACAATCATCACTTTAGAGCATAAAGGAATATGATAAAAAGCAAACCCAATTATAATAAAATGATAATAATAACAAACTAGTAATAGCAAAAAATATCCTCAAACTGATAAATTATATTCACCACCTATGAATGAAAAAGCATCATTCTTAAAGGGAAAACACTGAAAGCATTTACAATAGAATCAAAAATACAAGGATGCCTACACTAGTGCTTCTATGATTATTAAACTGGATGTTTTAGACAGTGTAGTAAAAATTAAAAAAGAACTTAAAATATAAGTATGGAAAAGAAAGAAAATGTTATTTTAAAGAGAAGATTATCTACATAGAAAACCCAATATAACCTGAGACATTGTTAGAAATAAGAGAGTATATCATAAAAGAGTATACCAAGAGTATGAATATAGCAAGATGGCAAGCCATTAGATCAATACAAACTTGTTTATAAGGAGTACTGTCTAATAATGACAACTTCAATCATATGGATGGTCCATAGGGCATAGTTTCATTTTTTAGGGAGATCAATCTCTCTAAGCCTGTTGGCGGGATCATCTTTAAAATCCTAGATTTCTGTAATTTTTTTTTCTTTTAACCTCCCATCTTCAGACCAGTGGTGAGGTTCTGGATACCAATGTTTCTTCTGGTTTTATAGTCTCTACCCACTAATGGGTTCCATCTTTTCTTCCCATCCCCTGGAAAACTTTGAAAAGGGCTCCCTATTCTAACAAGAGCTAACTTCCATGATGTTATTTTCGTAAGAGGCATGTTTCCCCTTCTCAAATATTCCCTTCTTGTGATTGGAAGATCAGTGCTTCCCAACTTTGTGAATTTGTTTCAAAGAAAGTTCATGAATCAGTGACACCTTAGCAGAATATGAAGCACATTGAACTGGAGGTCAGGACCAGGGCTAAGTGTGTCACCACTCTTCCTCCAATGCTCTAGGACTCAAAAGACCTGAGTTCTAGATCTGTGGAAAGTCATTTCATCTCATTGATCATCTGTTTCTTCAACTGTAGAAAAGGTTTGCTTGTCTCATGGAGGTTAGACACAAATCAATGATGTTATAAATGTGATGGAATTTTGTGTACTAAGATTCTGAATGAAATGGAAGTTGTATGGCTTTATGCATGTGCTGTTTGTTGAATTTTTCCTTTAAACTCTTTTCTGTGCAGTGCAATCCAGTAGTTAGATAGACATAAAAATCGTAAATAAATGTAGCCTGCCTTCAACTACCATGTAATGCAATTAAAAGACTAATTGTCTATAATCCTGAGACACAAATATGTATCATTAAACTTACTTAGAATCTTTTATTTATTTTATTTAAATTCAATTAACATATCATTTCAGAGGTAGAGTTCAGTGGTTCATCAGTCTTGTATAATACCCAGTACTCATTACACCACGTGTCCTCCTTAATGTCCATCACCCAGTTACCACCTCCCCCTCCCCCTTCCCCTCCAGCATCCCTCAGTTTGTTTCCTATGATTAAGAGTCTCTTATGGTTTTCTCCCTCTCTGATTTTATCTACTTTTATTTTTCCTTCCTTTCCCCTATGATCTTTTGTTTCATTTCTTAAATTCCACATATGAGTGCGATCATATGATAATTGTCTTTCTCTGATTAACTTATTTTGCTTAGCATAATACCCTCTAGTTCCATACATGTTGTTACAAATGGCAAGATTTCATTTTTTTGATGGCTGAGTAGTATTATATTATTTATATATATTTATATATATAAATTTATATATATATAAATATATGTGTGTATATATATTTATATATTTAGACCACTTCTTCTTTATCCATTCATCTGTCAATGGACATCTGGGCTCTTCCATAGTTTGGCTATTGTGGACATTGCTGCTATAAACATTGGGGTGCAGGTACCCCTTTGGATCACTACATTTGTATCCTTGGGGTAAATACCTAGTAGTGCAATTGCTGGATGGTAGGGTAGCTCTATTCAATTTTCAAGGAAAGTCCAAGCTGTTGTCTAGAGTGGCTGCACCAGCTTGAATTCCCACCAACAGGGTAAGAGGGTTCCCCTTTCTCCGCATCCTAGCCAACATCTGTCATTTCCTGACTTGTTAATTTTAGCCATTCTGACTCACTTAGAATCTTTGCATCACAAGGAAATTGTGTTAAGGTTGCCAATAAAATGCTTCTCCCTGTTTTACAGATGTGGAAAAGAGTAAAATAATTTGCCTAATGTTTTGGATATTGACTGTGTAGGAGATGTGTAATCCTGTTTTGGCAAAATTCCACTTGAGCATATTTTCTTCAGAGATAAATTGCCTCATTCCCAACTTGTTTTTAAAGCACAATTACTCCCAATAACTGCTTTGGCTGCTCTAAAGATAATGAAGCTAAATTATTCAGTGTTCTGTTTCACCAACAGAAAAAGCAACTAACCAAATAAGCAGATGAAAATGCTTGGTTCTCTCCGTATAATGATGAATTTCTACCAGTTTCCATCGAAAGCTTGAAAATACTTTATCACTAACATAACTATAACTGTCACTCATTTGACTCTTCTTCTGGTGAAGGCAGAAAATTTAAATTGCTGAGCAGAACTCTAGCCTTTCAATGTAGACTTTGTTGAACAATTCCTGTTCTCTGGGGACTATAGGGAGATGATTCATATCATTCAGAGTCCATTCCTCATTCGAATGTGAGACACTATGTTACCTTCATTATTAGCTTATGTTCTTATACTTTACTTCAGCATATAAATTAAATACCATTTAAATATCTGAAATTGAAGAAAGACAATCTTACAAGAATGTCAACATGAACAAGTGACTCAGGTTTGTTACAATTGTTCTTTCTTGTTTCTTAACTGAATATTTTTGGATTCGTTGTGGTAGTTAAATTCGCTGAACTCACAAACAGTGTTTCTCAAAACACCTGGGAGTTTGGAAAGAAGAGTGTCCATTTTACACAAGATAGAATAAAAAAAATTTGTAAAATAAAATTATACTTTGATCTTTTATGATTTTACGAGTATAATTTTATTTTTATAATTATTTTGTAATTATAAAATTGTATTTAAATTTTTTAAATTGTAAGTTTTAAATTATAAAATCATACTTCTACTTTTATAATTATTACTTTATAAAATTATAATTTAAATGTTGAGTTAGTGACAAAACCATACAGAGTAATTGTTTCAAGTTACTTCAAACGTGCAATTTAATTGTTCATCTCAGTAAGGTATATCCCAGCGACAAAAAAACCTATAAAAGCACCATAAACAGTTTTCTATAATTATAATGTTTAGGATAGTTTTGGTTTTGTTATTTTGAGTCCATTGCATGTGAATTACAGGATAAATGAAATGAATAATTATGAGAACCGGAATTTTCAGTGTGGGTAAAAGACTACACAATGGGTGGCTCAGTTGGTTGAACATCTGACTCTTGATTTCAGCTCAGGTCATGATCTCAAGGTCATGGGGTCAAGCCCACATCAGGCTCTGCACTCAGCAGGCAGTCTGCTTGAGATTTGCTCTCTTCCTCTGTCCCTCCCCACCATGTGCACTCTCTCTAAAATAAATAAATAAATCTTAAAAAAAAAATGAAACCAAACAAAAGCTTAAAAAAAAACCAAATTATTTCTATCCAATGAAAAGACCTAAAAACAATGGCCAACACAGTAGCAATGATCATCCCCACTGCATGAGTTGTGGTATCTAAATACCATCACTCATTAAAGAAGTTAGGAGTCCTTTGGAGAAATGGCTGGACCCAAGTTTGGAGAAAAAATATAAAATATGAGCTTTGAAAGTCTTGTCAAACCAGAAAGTGAGAAATCCATCCAAAGACTCAGAAGCCACCATCGAGAGACTTCTATTGGCCAAAGCTGGAACGCTTGACTATCACTAAGACTAATACCATCAATTCATTATTATAGTAAACATCACTGGTTACATTTGGAAGATATTAGGGAGTAAGTCATTATTCTGAAAGATAATAAAGAGAAAGAACTGAATATTTATCTTGCTTTTTCTTTATGGATTGATACACGAGGGAGAAAGTTTCTCCATATAGAGTTTTCCAATTAACAAGTAAAAAAAGGAACAATAGATTCAGAGAATTGCCATTTTGGAAACCTTAACGAAATAATGAATGCTATCAAGAATTTTCAATAGCTGCTAACATACAAAACAAGAGATGACCAGATATTTTCCATCTTCTGATGGATGTACCCAACACAATTTAGGAAGTATTCTTGCTGAAATTCAACTTGGATCATTCATCTAGATCTAACTACTAATTTATGGGAAACACAGGAGATAAACATTAAACAATTAAAGGGTGAAATCATTAAAATCCACACTCTGGGAAACTGTGGGAAAAACAACTCAGTTTTTTTTTTTAAACAAATTAATTGCAAGTGAAAAAAAAAAGGAAGGGTAAATTATAGATTAAAAGAGACTTAGGAAAAAGTCAGCTGGATTTGAAATGTGTACCTTCTCTGGATCCTGACTTACAAACTGTAACCTATTTACCTGTGTGTTGTTTTACTGGGAAAACCTTAGCAAATGGTCCTTCCTTACTCACATTTGTATAAGAGGGGAGTGTTATTTACGTCTCTTGTTGGTATGAATGACTCATTTTATATCATCTGATGGATGTTCATTTTCACCATGAAGGTCAACTTTTGTGGGTCCAGCTTCCTGCTGGGTTCTCCTGGGGAATACAATCACAGCCTGGTGCCAGCTACTGTGGCCCTAATACTTCAGCCACCCAGGCTGAAGCTTTTAGTGATCAAATTCACTGTCTGTGACATCACAGATACAGAGACCCTCCTGTGGGTTCACCATTAGGGGCCAGGCCAATTTTCTTCTGGATCCCTCAGTACTTTAAGACAGGTGACACACTGAAATGGAGCAATTGAGGAGGTTTTATAGACTGTGAAGAAAGTTATGGTCAGGGTAATAAAAACCAACATGGGATAGTGTGGGATGTGAAAGCAAGGAATAGAGATGAAGTTGCCATAATCCACGCTGGCCTCACTGACTGCCTCCAGTAGAAGGAAAAGGATAAATCCATCTGTAATCTCCATAAGATGGTTTCTTTCACTGTGGAGAAGTAGAACCACTCAGAAAGAGTCCCTGGCAAGGAAAATTACTTCTCAGTCATTAAGAATGTTGTACGAGATACTTTTCCTGTGGAGGGAGAGGGAGAGAGAGAATCTTATTCAGACTCCACACCCAACATGGAGCCTGATGTGGGCTCGATCTCACAACCCTGAGATCATGACCTGAGCTGAAATCAAGAGTCGGATGTTTGACTGAGCCACACAGACACCCCCCAAAGTATTGTTTTATATGTAAAAAAGTTGAATGAATTTGCACCAAAGCCTCTGTTTTTCCCAAATCACCACCAGTTTATACCAGCATCCCATCAAATTTTATTGTTTGGTGTAAAAGTTTGTGGAAAAAGCCTTTGCAAAATACTGCAATAGATTGTATAAACAGTTAGTGATAGACTTAAGAGAGAAGTTTCCCCTGGGTTTTAGAGGAGCTTTCTTTACATCAGATTTCTCACTGTCAAGAGAAAGGATTTGCAAAGGAGGAAACTAGAGAAGCTTAGAATGAACACTGTGGTGTTGGATTGGAAACGGAGTCATCGGGATATTTTGATGGTTTTTAATACAGTTAGTTTTAAAGGTAAATGTCAAAGCAGTTAACTATATATATATGTGTGTATATATGTATATATACATATATATATACACTTGTGTATGTGTTTATGTGTGGTTATGCATACATCTATATCTAAGTTCTGCCTGATGAGCAGGAGTTGAAGGAACAAAACACAGTACCCAGTCCTGATTCTAGATACCACTCTCCAATAGAAGGAATCAAGACTGTTCGGACACATAGCTGAAATAGGGAAAGTACAAGATCAGTCTGGAACATATTGTACCAAAAGTTAAGAAACTGATAAAAAAACGATGGGGAAGTATCAAAGGACATAGGAGCCAACTTAAGCCCTCAATGGCCATCGTGAAATAATGATAATAATGGATTATAACCTATTGAATAGAATATGAATTCATGAGTCCATAGTGATACAAATAATTTTTTTTAAATCAATGGGAGAGAAGAGAAAGCTCTTCCTTAAAGTAGAATTCCAAAGATTAAATATAAGAATGATGAAGACAGAAAATATCATCTGGGAAACACCACAGTAATTGCTTTTGGCAAGAATCATCAGTGGATGCTAGAAAATTAGTGGCTGAAAGTGTGGTGGAAAACAAAATACTGAAACCATTTAGTCTCAATTTATTTCCCCATAAGATACATATTAATTACAAAGGGAAAAATAGTAATTTTATGATGGAGAAATAAGACAGATGCAACTTGTTAGGGGTTGAGTGGTGTTCCTCCTCTCCAAATTCATATGTTGAAGCCTTTGCCCCCAGTACCTCAGAATTTGACCTTATTTGGAAATAGGGTCATTGCAAATGGAATTAGTTAAGATGAGGTCATACTGGAGTAGGATGAGCCCCTAATTGAATATGACTGGTGTCTTGTTTAAAAAATTATTTTTTATTTAATGAATTTAAATTTTAGGTAGCTAACATACAGTGCAATATTGGTTTCTGGAGTAGAATTCAGTGATTCATCACTTACACACAACACCCAGTGCTCATCACAACAAGTGCCCTCTGTAAAACCCATTACCCGTCTAGCCCATCTGCCACCCACCTCCCTCCATCCACCCTCAGTTTGTTCTCTATTGTTAAGAGTCCCTTATGGCTTGTCCTTTTTCTTTTCCCCCTTCCCATATGTATATCTGTTTTCTTTTTTAGATTCTACATCGGAGTGAGATAATGTGGTATTTGTCTATCTCCGACTGACTTATTTCACTTAGCATAATACTCTCTAGCTCCATCTATGTTGTTGCAAATGGCAAGATTTCATCCTTTTTGATGGCTGAGTAATATTCCATTGTATATATATTAAGTCTTCTTTATTCATTCATCAGTCAATGGACACTTGGGCTCTTTCCATAGTTTTGCTATTGTTAATAATACTGCTATAAACATTGGAGTGCATGTATCCCTTTAATCAGTATTTTTGTATCATTTGGATAAATATCTGGTAGTGTAACTGATAGAATGTGCCAAAAAAGACACAACGTAATTTCTGTTGGATTTTGCCCCAATGCATAATCTTAATTTCATGACAATGACATGGCAGATAAATCCACATCGAGAGATGTTCTATAAAATAACTGGCCAGTATCCTTCAGAGGTTTATTGGTCATGAATGACAAAGACTAAGACATTATTCCAGATTAAAGAAGACAGAGAGGTGACACATAAATGCAATGCTGGCTCTAGATTGGATACTAGACCAGAAAAAGGCCTTTAGTGGAGCTATTGGAAAACTTAGAATGAAGTCTCTAGATCAGCTGATATTATCAAATCAATATTAATTTCTTAATTTTGATAATTATACTATAGTTATATAAGATGTTAATATTTAGAGAATCTTGAAGGAAGATATATAGAAATTCTTGTTTTATTTCACAATTTTTTTGACTCTAATTTTTTTTCAAAGTGAAAGTTAAGAACATTAAAACAAAACAAAAAAAGCAAAAACAAAAAGTCATGCCTTAAATGCAAACCAACAGAAAAAGTTTTTTTTCCTTATCAATATGCAAATGAAACCCTTACAGTTCTTTGAGTGGATTAGAAGCAATTCTGGAAAATTATGTGTTATCCTCAAGGCCTTAAGCAGTATTTTTTTTCCAGTGTGACATTTTTATACTAGTAGCACATTAATACATTCTTTTTGTAAAGACAGTCAAACTATATAAATACATACAGTCAAAACGAAAGTGCCTAAATTAGTCAAGACTTTCAGTTCCAAGTGAAAGATGTCAAATGAAATTAAGAAAAGTGAATTTATGGTTCATGTAACTGGGAGATTCAGAGACAGGCTGACTTTAATGCATGACCACTCAACAGACAACCAGATGCAAAGACCCAAATGATTGGCCTCACCTCTCTTCTCCTCTCTTCTTGTCTCTTCTCCTCTCTTCTCCTCTCCTCTCCTCTCTTCTCCTCTCTTCTTCCAGTTCCTCCTAGTCCGAGTGGTCAGGGATTGGTAACATGGCTTCAGACAGCTGGAGGTTAATCATACTCATACTGGTAGTGGCCCTAGAAAAAAGAGAGTGCTTTCTTTTCCCAGCATCCATATATAAAATCTCAGGGAAGGACCCTGATTGGACCTTCTTAAGTCATATGACCATCCTTATCAAATCCTGTGGAAGAGAATGTGTATTGTGTTCGGCATCTGCATAAGAATCTTAAAGAAGGGGGGAAGAACATTTCCCTGAAGGAAAGTGGAGGAAGTGATTACTAATCAGGTAATATCTATAGATGTCCCTCCCTCTAACCCCGCTCTCTCTAAAGGGGTCACCACTGTAAAAGTTAGTGTTTGTTTTTTCAAGCTTATGTCCACACATTTCTAATATGCGTACATATATATGCTTACACATATGTCTGTGCATACACATGTGCACATTTACGTATGTGCATGTGCACACACATATACATACATCTATGTGTATGTGTATAAGTGTATAGCTTCCTTTTTAAAAACATAAATTGGATTATATTATATGTATTTATTGTAATTTTCTTAAGCAGTATTATATCCCAGCCATTATAACCCAGTAATTTGGCTATAAGATTCAAATATTCCTTCTTTTATGTTACTTAAAAATTCTTCCTCCAAGACTTCTTCTCTGATTTTAAATTATTTTAAACGACTTCAAAGATAAAAATCAACTCTCTGATTGCGTTTAAACATGGTAAAATTGAAGGCACATCTCATTATCTTGGGAAGTACTTCACTACATTGCCCTGATGGTCACAGAAATGTTTATTGGCCTTTCAGATTACTAGGCAACACTGATGGTAGACAGAAGTCTTTTGAAAAAAGCCACATTATTTCTTAACACAGATGGTCTCTTCAGCATTCCTGATGAAGAGAGCTTAAATCTCTTTTCAGAGATTAGTAACACATTTGGATAGAAAGGTTGGTGGTATGTATAATGTGCATATGAGATAAAGTCGGAATGTTCATCCTTTTAAAAATGACAAGTTTCAGTCTTCTATATACACTGGATTTCTCAAACCTTAGTTTTGGTTTTGTTTGCTTTTTTGTTTTTGTGGGGCCCAAGGGATGTGTAGTAGGGCTTGGGAAATGTCTCAAACCATAAATGAAACATATCTAATACAGGGACAAATACTAACTCACAGTGTGGTTGGTTATTTGGTGTTGTTACAATGGTAGCTGGTCAACAGTCCCTACCATTTGGCATAATTAATTTACAGTTGAGCTTCTGAGTCGATGTCTGCAATTTAGAGCAATAGAGAGGTTGTACATACTGAGACATTCAGGTCAATAAAATATTAGAGGAAACATGACTTGGCTTGTATTATCTAAAAGGGAAAATAATGACGGTATTTGTGTGTCCATTCAGGTTGGGATGTCATTAATTTTCCATAGGACTATGATACACAACTATTAGTTATAGATGAGTGTATCTATTGCTTCTCAGGACAGCCACATCCTAACATGACCCCCAGTGAGTCACACTTTTGTATAACATCCTCCACTTGAGTGTAGGTGGGTCCTATGTCTTGCTTCTAACCAACAAAATATGGCAAAGGGTGATGGGATGTCACTCCCTAGATTAGGTTACCCTATATAAGACCTCCTCTTAGCAGATTGAACAGACTACTCTTGCTGGCTTTGAATAAGTAAGCTGCCATATGCTGACAGCCTGTGGAAAGTATTGAGAATAGCTTTTGGTGAATAGCCAGCAGTAGGACAGGAACCTCAATCCTATAGATACAGAGAGATGGATTCTTCCAACCACTTGAAGAAGGCTGGAAGTTGATATTTTCCAGTAGAGCCCCAGATGAGAATACAGCCCCAGCTAACACCTTGATTTCAAGTAGTGAGATCCTGAAATGGAGAACCCAGCTAAGCATACCCAGATTCTTGACCCAAGGAAATCCAAGAGATACTAAATGAGTATTGCAAGCCATTAAATTTGTGGTAATTTATTGCACACCAATGAAAAACACATCCTCTCCCTGCTCAAATCCTTGTATTATCATGAAATACTTGACTTACTTCATAGATGACCACTTATTTGTCATTCATAAGAGGCATGGAGTGGTTCCTGGTTGGTTTTTTTTTTTTTTTGTCTTATTTTTTCTAACAGATAGGAATGATAGATGTTATTGTAAATTTAAACATAATCAATTATACACAAACAATGGCACATTTTCCAGCACTAAAAATCATATATTTAAGGAGTATTCACTGACATGAGAAAATGCTTGTGGCAAAAAATCATGCTGCTCTCCAAATACCCCATATGTTTTCCACATTTCTCAATCTCTTCCCAGGGGCCATATGACTATTCTATACCATTTATAATCAGCAGAAATAAGTTTGCTTCCAGATTGAGGTAGTGAAAAACATTTGTATGATGTTAATTCTTTCTTCCCCAGTGATGTCAACTACTGCGGCCACATGTTCCAGATGGCTCAACTAAAGATGGCAAAGCTTCCTCCAGCCTGTGTCCTGGAGACACTTTTGGAGAGGAGTGCCTGCTGTCCTGTATGGTGAGTCTTGCATGATGGAGGAAGATTTGTTGTCATAAATCACTGGGATTTGGGGGTTACTTCCACAGCATAATCTAGCTTATCCTTATTAATTAAATGGTATTATAATAAGTTTAACATACATGATAAAACATGTTTTGTACAGAAACACAAAGAAAAAGAGATAGAATGGGATGTTTACTAAAAAGTCAATAGTGGCTGTTTCTAGTTGGTGAGCTGAATGGTGAAATTATAAGCAATTGTGAATTTCTTTGTCATATGACAAGTTTTCCAAAATATTTGTAGCAAACACACATATACATGCATGTGTGCATGTAAAAGCACACATGCATAATATCTAAGAGATAAAGGCCCTATTTAACTGGAATTATCAATGAGATACCATGATGTTTGTGTACTTAGTTTTCTTATATCTAATTCTCCCTAACTGCTAAATTCTACCAACCACCAAGATAACATGTTATCCTACACCAAGATAAAAAGGAACAGTTTGATATTACTATTAATGTGAAACTATTTGTGTATTTTCAAGGCTTTCAGAAATAAAAATAAAGATCTAGTTTCCATTGGAAAGAAGTAAAAAGGGAAAAGTGGGGTATCATAAAATTGTCTTACCAGAGCAAAACTGTAAACCATTACTTTTTCTTATGCAAGACTCCAAAATACCAAAGGCTAATGAAATCTAAAAAAATAATGTAGCAACTATTTAGAAGTATAATTTCTGACAATTTTCAAAACCCTGGTCTTCAGATTTCACCACAAATGGATAATGTCTGAGAGGCGCCTTTTAAAGTATTGGAAATAGCTAAATTTGGTTCATTCTGGGTAGAGTTAATATTTCCCATCTAGATTCTCTGCAATTAAAAGAACTTGATCACACACAGAGAAACAAAAGACAGAAAGCAATGGATCTGACCTCGGGTAGCATCTCACTTATCAACTAGCAGATTTTTTTTTTCCATTTCATGAAAGCAATCCCTATTCTTAGCTTAAACTTGGAGAAACCCCAGGTAATACAATATAAAACTTTTATAAAAAGTGGATTATTTAATAGAACATTGTACCTGGCCAAACTATTTCTCAGCCGCAGACAATGTGGCAGACGGGTCTGGGTCTTTTCTGAGGACTTCTCAACTGAATAAATCAAGTGAGTTTTATCTTGAGACTGTGCTTTCGGGCCGGTCTTCCTTTCTGAATGCAACCACACACGCACACACACATTCAGTCACTCACTCACTCATGCATTTTATGGATAAGAATACCCAGAATTTGAGAGCAGCAGAAATGTGTCCTTGACCTTCATTACTCTGTCAAAAGTTAACCGGAAATGGCTTTTATAGCCAATTGTGCTTGATTGAATCATATATATAATGAATGATTCAGATTATTTGGACGTTCCTGCTGGTGTTTTCATTCTTTGCTTAAAACCTAGTTAACATTCCAATTCTAGAAAGATGACTTCTACTTTTGCCTCAACTAAATTCTGATTTATGAAACAATCCATAAAGTGTCACATATCACAGTATATTCTTTGCTTCCCCCAGCATAATTAGCAAGGGATCAAATGCCAAGCTGGCATTACCTCATAAGGAAAAAATATGTCCACACCATTTCTCATGGAGTGAAGGAATCAAACACTCTTGTATTCTTCCATTGCTAAGGCCCTTCAAGCAACACTAATGCAAAGGAAAAATTCTGGCTGTTTAAATTAGCTGATGACTACCACACACCTGGGGTTCTTCCTGGGAGTGATTTGATGTGTGTTTTCATCTCTATCTGGTCGAGTGTTAGCTCTGATATAAACTCACCTGTACAAAAGATGCAGTTTACCCAGCCTCCTTTTTCCTTCAACCTAGAACTCTGACTTTCTTATCTATGCTTTTTGTATAACTGATGAAAGGACCAAGTCATTTTCCTAATTGTTCAGTTTTTACTAGCAAATATTCAGCCTTGAACAGAGGGTCTTTGTTGCAGAAATAATGAAAATAGGAGTTCATCAGAACTCAAGTGAATTGCTTACTTATATTCTGTATAAGCTGTTTGGTTAACGAGACCTACTGGCAGCTGGGAAGACAATTGATGGGAATGTGGGCTCAATAGATTGCTCTCCTCTGTTCAATATTCAATAGTTGATGTGGAGTGGACGATGTGGTACAGGCAATTTTTTTTTCACTAATTGGCTACTGATTTTATATTGTGTTTCAAATAGAAACAATATAGAGACACCATTCTATTACATTCTAGTTAAAATAAATTCTTTTTTTTAAAAAAAGATTTTATTTATTTATTTGACAGAAAGAGACAGCCAGCGAGAGAGGGAACACAGCCAGGGGCAGTGGGAGAGGAAGAAGCAGGTTCCCAGGGGAGGAGCCTGATGCGGGGCTCGAACCCAGAATGCTGGGATCATGCCCTGAGCCGAAGGCAGACACATAACGACTGAGCCACCCAGGCTCCTCTAGTTAAAATAAATTCTTAAAACTTGATTCCAGAAGAGGAGGACAAACAAGGCATTTAAAGAGCATAATAAATATTCTTACCTACCGAGCCAGACAAATGCTTTAAGTGGTCTCGGTTCTTCTGTGAAAAAAATGAATTTCTGTGCTTCCCCCAAAGACTCCATTCCTTTCCTTTTTATCTGCATTGATTACATTTACATTATTCACCTACAAATAGATTTGTGGGCTCAGGAGATTCTGTCAATATCAATGTTCCATAACCTGGAGAGTGAGGGGAGGAGAGTGGGGGGAGGAGAAAGGGAGGGGGACCGGACAGAGTGAGCGCAATCAATTATTTTAACGCTAATGAGGGCTCTGAGGGAAGATGAGTTTACTGTGTTCATGGTATACTAATGCCATAGCGTGTGGAATCACTAGTGCTAGGCTGCAGAACACGGATTTGTTCTCTGATTGGCATATCCTGCCCAACACAGAGTGCCTTATAAATGAGATACTTCGCTCGGTAGATGCCCTCTCTTCAGGGTTTATGAGCTCCGAGGCCTGCACATCCCTTTCACTGACATTTCTGTTGCACATAGTGAAAGAAGGCAAGATTGTTTTGGTAGCTAAGTCAGAGATTATTTAACTTCACCTGCCCCTAGACCCTCCTGGGACCTGTGCATAGTAATCCAGAACCTCAAGGCACATGTCAAACATTGGTATTTTTCCATGTGTTCCAAGTATTTCTAATGTCAGGAAGGATTGTGAACTCCTGCACTGAAAAATTGTCATGAAAGAACAACTAGGCAAAGAACCCAAGGAATTTGGGGTAACATGGCCTGACTCCAGTGCTCAGCTGTGCCTGGGCAGAGGAGTTCTCTAAACATTGAGGGCAATAGAGGCGCCCAGCTTTCCAGGTTCCACAGCAGAGACAGTACTGGGAAGAGTAAGCACCAGCATGGCTTTAGGGATGTTGGAGGACAGTGCCCTTACATGAGCACCTGGGTTCTGGACTTCAACAAGTACCAGGAGCAGTGGCCACAGTGAAAGAGCTCACATAACATCCCAGACACAGAAATCTCTGTTACAGAAATGGCTGGGGAGATCCCATCAGGGGAGGAGCAAAGGGAAAAATGTCACCTCTGTGAACACATGTAAGACATGCCCTGGAGATACCAAAAAATGACTTCAGGAAGAGCTACAGGGCTTGAGATAATGAGTGGGAACAAGAAATATAAATGTTGTTTATTATGGCTAATATGATCATATTTTCCCCTGGGCTGAAGGGCCCTATCAATATGAGGGTAATAAACTCAATACAAGTTTTAAAGTCATAAACTTTGTTCAGTGACTGATGAGGCAGATAATGAAAGTCCTCCAGTACAACATGGTTTGGCTTGGGCAATACACTTGTACTTATCTTGTTTGCTCTCTTAAAAAAAAAAAATGTGTTAGCGAGGCTTAGGAAGCTACATACCATGGTCGTTAAAAGTGTGGGGACTGAAATTAGTCTGAGTTCTGGCTCTGCAAGTAATTAGCTCAGTTCAGCTTTTTCTTCACTGACCTGTGGGAATTAAATGAGATAATACATTTTGATGTTCAGTTAGTACCTGGTACACGGTAAATTTTCAATAAATGATTAGATTTTTTCACATGCTTTATTATAATTCAGTGAACAAGACTGATTTAGAATCTTGATTAATATTTGGATTTGGCTTATTCTGCTTGGGTTTTGTCCTATTTTGCAAACATACATTATGAAATATAGATGATAAGTTTTGAGCTATTTTTTAGTGGTTATGATAATAAAATGTACATCTTTAATTTATCATGATGTATTTTTAATAATATTAGTCTTTACAAACAATGTCAGAACTTTATATCAGTATGATTTCATTTCTCCTCTTCCTGCCCTGTGTTCTTGCTGTCATATATTTTACTTTCAAATGTAATAAACGTCACAACATATTGTTATTATATATATTTTAAATCAGAAAATTGCCTTTTAAAATATGAATTCAAATTCTGAATATAGATAGCAAATACATATTAAAATATACGTATATGTTTTCTGAGTATATATATTGAATACATATTAAAATTATAGATATATTTTGCTTTGGTTTTATTGACTTTCTAAGATATGTTGGTTGATATATTTCATAAATCTTGGAAAATTCTTGGGTATTTTGTCTTTTGATATTGTCCCAAAGATCTTGATACTTCCATTTTCTCATCCTTTTTGGGGGGAGTAATTAGTTTCTGTAATTTCTGTTGACCTCTTTCCAAGGTCACTGAGGTTTTTTTTCCTGCTATATCCAGTCTTCTGATGTTTCTTCAAATGAGTTAACTTTTCAAGGTGAAAATTGTAACTTTGCATCTGGCATTTTCATTTGTTTGTTTCTCATAGCTTTCTCTGCTGACATTCTCGGTCTATTCTTTAATATAACATGCAGTATAGAGAACATTTTTATCTCCCTAGAAACATCACTGTGTCCTGTTGTATGTGACCTTGTTCTACATTGGCACTGGACCTCAGTCATCTGTTGATTTGCTTTCTTTCAATACAGCTTGCCTCTTTCATTTATCTTTCCACCTATTTAAGTCAATTACTTTTTAAATACTTTGTAGTTCTTAGGGTACTCATCTTGCATATCTTTTAAAAGTATATTCCCCAAAAGTTTTGATGCTATTGTACCAACAGGCACATGAAAAGGTGCGCAACATCACTGACTAATGGGCAGAGGACTGAAAATCAAAACCACAATAAGCTATTACCTCACTTGTTAGGATTTCTATTCTCAAAAAAATAGAAGATAAGAAGTATTGGTGGGATGCAGAAAAACTGAAAAACTTGTGCACTGTTGATGGAGATGTAAAATGGTATGGTTGCTATGGAAAACAGTATTGAGTTTCCTCAAAAAATTAAAAATAGAACCACCATAGGATCCAGCACTTTCACTTGTGAGTATATATTCAAAGGAATTGAAATCAGGATCTTGAAAAGCTATCTGCACTTCTATGTTCATTACAACAATGACCAAGTTACAAAATAACCCAAATGTCCATCTACAGATGAATGAATAAAGGCAACATAGTATATACATACAAAGGAATATTAACCAGCTTTCAAAAAGAAGGAAATCTTGCAATTTGGGACAACACAAATGAACCCGTAGAACATCAGCTAAAGGAACTAAGGTAGTCACAGAAAAACAAAGATTGCATGGCTTCTCTTATTTGAGACACTAAAATAGTTAAACTCATTAAGGAAAGACTAGAATGGCGGTTGCCAGGGGTTGGGAGGACTGAGAATTGGGGAATTTTTCAAATGGTATCAAGTTTCAGTTATGAAAACTGAATTAGTTTTAGAGATCTGCTGAATAGCATTGTGATTATAGTCAGCAATTTTGTATTGTTCATTTAAAAATTTGATAAGGGTAGGTCTCATGTTAAGTGTTCTTGCCACAAAAAAAGGAAATAAGCAAGCAAGCAAACAGAAAAGGGAACACAAGGAAATTTTTGGAAGTGATGGATAGATCTATTATCTTGATTGTGGTGATGGTTTTCAAGGGTGTATACATATGTCTAATCTCATCAAAGATGTATAGTTTTCGTATATCGTTAATATTCAATAAAACTATTTAAAAATTTCCTTTTCTTATTGTTTGTTGCAAGTATATAGAATTACAATTGATTTTTTAAAATATTCACCTTGCAAAACTTACAGTAAATTACTTATAGACTTGTTAAGGTTTTTAATATAAATAATCATGGAATCTGTCTGACAGTTTTGTTTTCTTTCCAATCTTTGTGACTTTTTTCTTTTTCTTACATTATTACACTAGCAAGGATCTGCAGTGCCATAATAAATTAAAATAATGAGAAGAATAGCTTTGTCTTGTTCCTTTACCTAGTAAAAAGCTAGAACATTTAAGTACTGAGTACAATGTTACCAGTAGGTTTTATTTTGTAGATATTCTTAGTTGGTTGAGGAAATCCCATGCTATTCCTAATTTGTTGACAACTTCTACCATGATTGAACAGTAGAATTTATCACATGCTTTCATGGCATCTATTAGATTGGTTATATGGTTTTTCTTCTTTTTTTTAGAGCAGTTTTAAAATTGCTGCTCCCTACCCACACTGCCCCACGTGCATAGCGTTCTCTATTATCAACATCCCCCACCACAGTGGTATATTTGTTGCAATTGATGAACCTACATCATAATAATCATAGATAACGGTATTATCATTTAAACAGTATATATCAAGTCTTAGAATATATGATTTCCAAAATAAACTAAAAACCTTACATGAATCTAGATTAAATTCAAGAAGAAAATCACCATTACTTATAAAATATTGACACATATTTATAAAATATGACACATCTTTGTTCGTTGAGGAAACATTTTTTTAATGAGGAATGTTGGACAGAATTAGTTTTAAATAAGACTCCATTTAAAGGATAATATTTTTAGACATGTTATTGATTGAAACTTAGTTTATTTTTTTTAACAAAGCGAACTTAGTGTCATTACAGTTATAACCATTTCAGAAAGAATAGGTTTATCAATTTATTTGTTGTTGTACTTTAAAACCTTAAAATAATATGTAATTCCTTAACTAAATCTGAATAAAATGCCTCTTTTCAGAATGTTAATCCTTTATTCCATAGAAAAAGATATGGTGTTGTATTTGTCCTTTCTAGTAGAGTGTGTGTGTGTGTCTGTATGTGTGTGTGTATTTAAATTTATCTTCAGCTGTCAACTTCTAAATCAGTATAATAAAGCATTCTGAGGGGAAATCATATTTTTGATAACTTATCTAATATCTATGGATATTCCAAGGAACATTATCTTATTTTCAAAAGTCAATGTTGGCAAAAGACAAATATTTATGTATTTTAAACCTCAGGTTTATTTTGTTTGTCTCTAAAAATGGAAGCAAGAAGAAATAAATGATTATTTCAGTGATGCTGCAGAGCAATGTAAGAAACTAAGCTATAAAAATAATAAATATAAATTGGACTATAACATCAAGTCTTGACATCACACAAATACAGAAATCCTGAGATAGCCTGATTTATAGTTTTGTTGAGTCTAAATGGTTATTGACAACAATCATTGAGGAAAAGTTTCACTTCCTCTATATGAGCCGTAGACTTTCAGCTTTTGAACTCATCTAGTTCAGCTACCTCATTTAACAGATAAATTTACTGAAATGCAAATATTAAGCAACTTACCCATGATTACATAATTGTTTAGAAATAGCTGGTCAGGGGCTTTTGACCTCCAATTTCATTAAAGTTGATTGTGTCTTAACTCTTTGATTCCAGTATATTTAATCTTGCTCTTCCTAAGTAAGTATTCTGTTAGCTATATTTGGTACTTTTGGATTTCTCTCATTTAAGAATCATATTATACTTTTACAAGGATCAAACCATCTGTTTCCTTAGTTTCCAGCGTTGCTTCAGAGTATGGACTTTGCAGTGAAACAAACTGAGTTAGAATCAAGGCCCCATCACTATGCTATTTTTGTGATTTAGGGAAATTATTTAACCTCTAGAAGCTTAGTTTCCCCAAAGATAGTAAGGCCAAATTATTGCTTTTATTTTCTAAAAATAAAAAAATAAAATAAAATAAAAAATCATGTGAGCTATATTATATTACTCAATCGGTCCGTGTATTATAAACCTTTGATAAATATGATTTTCAGATATTTTGGTGAAAAGACCAGAAAATCAAATAACTTACTTTTAGATAATGCTGTTCAGTACCATTTTTTTGCAAGTATGAATGACTGCTATAATAAAATTAAAAACCAAAGTAACATTTACACCTTCCTTGAAGAATGTATAATTTACTGAAGATAGCTAATGAAGATAGAAGATAGGTATATGGAGTTGGGATTTAAGAGTAGGAAAACAAGATTTTGAGAAGTATTAATTTGGGTAAGGCTCATGAAGGATGTAAGCTGAAAGAAGAAGAGAACCCAGTTTGCCATCATAAAGGGAGAAGGACATTAGAAGTAGTAATAACAGCAGGTGAACTAGCCCAAAGCTTTAATTATGGAAACCAGATGTATAGTTTCTGACTGTAGGGTAGTTTACCTAAAATAAATTTTTAAATTCATTTATTCCTTATTTCCACTGTTTTATGATAGTAATGCCATAGAACATAGATATTATAAAGTGACATAAAAACAAAATAAAGTGATATAAGAGTCAGAGGGAGAGGCACTTGACCATATTTATTGCCAAGAGAAGTGTTGTTTTTTGTTTTTTTTAACAAATATTGCTGTGATGAGAAGTTTTGTCATTTCCCCTTGAGAGGCTCTGGATCTTTCTCCAACCTTGTTCTTCACTTCCTTCTCCTCCATTGTTATTCTACTGCCACATAAATATTGATTGAGTAATAGCTTGTCATCCGTAGCAACATGGTGCTTAAACACAGGAAGAATACTAAACTAATGTGATCAAAATCAGGTTGGGGTTTAAGATTATTATATTGCTTATTTGATAATTTACTTTAAAATATTCCATTTGAATTGTGTGATGCAAGTGGTTAAGTATTTTACCTTTAATATATAACCTTGTCTATATTGTAGTATACACACTACAGTAGGATAGTAGCATTTGGAAGACCTTAGGTAGAATTTCTTACTCCAATTTTGTTTTCATATATTCTTTAAATATTACAGTGATCTACTCCAAAGGATTCACTAATTAGTATAAAAATTTTAAAAATAATTTTTCATTGGTGAAATGAATGAAGCTGAAGATACATGATTGGCTAAAACAGTGGTATAGGCACCATCACCTCCATGATCCAAGCACAAACCTTAAGACTTGCTGTCTAGCACTTACACCGTGTAGTGTTGCAGACCTTAGAGATTCATTTGGTAGCATGTATCCTGCATTTTGCCTGTTGCTTGTCCCAAAAAATGTTGGATGACCTATTGGGATATTTTAGAATGAGGATCTCTTATGGTAGGCTTGTTGGAGTGCATTTGGATGGAGATTTCTTAGTGGTTGGCATAAAATAACAGGTTGTGTGCCTGTTTTGTATCTTCCTGCTAATAAATGTTCATAAGTTTGTCATTTGCTTTTACTATAATGCAACAGACAGATTATTGGGGAAGGAGATGCATGGCATTCTCTTTCTTCTAATCACCAGAGGTGACAGATATTTACCTTGAAGAACCTGGTATTACTAACTGACAAATGGGCTGAGATAAGTGCACAGCAGCCAGTCAAGAAAATATCTGAAAAAATATAAAAATAAATTTCACATTTTCCCCTAAAACCTTAGTGTCTAACTGTCCTGTTGATGACCTGACTTTTTCTGCCTTCTCCCATGATCATTTATAACATGTGAGGTCAACTATAAAAACAATAAAAACAACAACAACAACAATAAAACCCCACAACTGTATCATGTACTTCTTTTTAAGCATATTTTAATAGAAAACAAGCTATGGACCTGAAATAGAATTGTGCCATTTTTAAGTACAGATGTACTACGGTCTATTAAGAGGAATGAAGGACATCAAGCTGTTGGACTTGGAAATTTTTGAGATTTTATTGGCCAGCAGGATGAGAGTAGGAAAAGACAGAAAGAAGTCATGATACAAAAGAACAAAGATCATTGTCTTGAACAACAGAGTGCTTTTGAGCCCCTACAGTATAGAGAAGACTGGCAGAGAGGTACAAGATCTAAAATGGAACTCCAGGCCTTTAAGGGGTGATAACAACAGAAATATAAGTAGAAGACAATGAGGAAGTCTCGGATGAGAAATTACTGTGTGTTAAATCTTAGGTGAAGACTAAATACACCACTTTCCTTTCCTTTTCTTTGTTTAATCAAGGAGAGTTTCATCTCCTCTGCAGAAAAGAGATGGTGTTAAGAAACTTATTTGGGGGGCGCCTGGGTGGCACAGCGGTTGAGTGTCTGCCTTCGGCTCAGGGCGTGATCCCGGCGTTATGGGATCGAGCCCCACATCAGGCTCCTCTGCTGTGAGCCTGCTTCTTCCTCTCCCACTCCCCCTGCTTGTGTTCCCTCTCTCGCTGGCTGTCTCTATCTCTGTCGAATAAATAAATAAAATCTTTAAAAAAAAAAAGAAACTTATTTGGAATTGAGGTATTAAGAAGTACAAGGACTGATTGAAATGACTGTAAATGGCACAAGGATCTCTCCAGAAAGATCCCTTCCGCCTTGAGTTCCTATTGTGTGTTTTGAGAGCACTCTGGCTTTTGGTCCTTTTATTTCTGACCAGTATTTCTTGGATCCAAAGTGCACTCAACACCCAAATATAATTTTAATATAAATGAGTGGAAGCCAGAGAAAAACTAGGTGGCACCCAACTGCTTTATTTACTTCCAAGAAATCATTCTTTCAGGAAAGAGCAAGCAAGACATTTTTAAATTAAAAACTGGGTGAAGAATTATTTTTTCCTCTTTTGGTTGAATGAGCTCTGAACTTTATAGTGCATTAACCAAAGATCTGGGGTTTTAATTCACGTATTGTTATTCTTAATAGCACATCCCTCTGATTATGTTTCTTAGCTTTTTAATGAAGGCTAAAAATACCCTTCTTTCTTCCCCTTGTTCCATATACAAAGACATGTTTTTTAGTTGCTGAAGACCTGAAATTGTATAAAACTTACCTTTCCCAGTTTAAAGCTTATCTAAGGCAATTAGGACTTAAAAAATATATATCAAATGAGATGAGATTAAGGCAAGAATCTAAAGGAGAGGGGGCCTGTAATGTGACTCCTAGATTAGCTCAGGATAACTTATGGGACAAATTTAAAGTATCTTCTGATATCTCTGGTGCCTAAATCAACAATAAAATAATTATTACTTGAATATTAATGATGCGCCCCTTCTCCTCTATATAATTTAACAATAGGAAATGGAGTGAAAAGAGTCTGTGCACCCTCAGCTACTTCTGACCTATTGGAGTTTATTCTCTTGCATTGCTCGTATATAGAGACCTTGTATATATAGTCCCATAGTCCCTGAATCTCCTAGTACTCTGGGCTCTCCCTTTGCTTTAATGTCCAAATGAAATAGCTCACACTTTGGGTCATGTAAAAATGGAAACATAACCCTTTGTTTATATTTCTCAAGATTCTGAAGATAGAACTTACCTTTTTCTGGTGGTTTTCCATCACTGCTTGCCTTGAATTTCTCTTCCTAACTCATTATTGATTCCTATCTGTGAAGATGCCTTCCCAGGCTGCTGTGCCACTTTATTTTGTTCTTCAAGTGGCCTCTTCACCTTCATTACTCATAGTACCTCTAACACAAGGCTCTGGTGTAACAATCTTCTGCTGAAGGTTTATAGATAATGGAAAGACTGAAGCAAAGAAAAGAAACAAATGAAAACAACATCAAATATCTTGAATTTCGCCATTCAGTTCCTCTCCAGAAAATTGTTTTTTTGGTTTCCCCTGTCCCCCTGGCTGCTACCCCATTACTAGACTCCTTTACTGAGTCTCTTTCTCTCTCTCTCTTTTCTCACTATCAATTTTTCTTACACATTTTCCCCTTCAATCCCAAAGCAACTAAAACTTCCATCTTTTTTTTTTTAAAGATTTTATTTATTTATGTGACAGAGATAGACAGCCAGCGAGAGAGGGAACACAGCAGGGGAGTGGGAGAGGAAGAAACAGGCTCCCAGCAGAGGAGCCCGATGTGGGACTCGATTCCAGAACGCCGGGATCCCGCCCTGAGCCGAAGGCAGACGCTTAACGACTGCGCCACCCAGGCGCCCCTAAAACTTCTATCTTGAGCACCCCCATCGCTCACATTACAAGTCTGTTTTATCCAAATATGAGATAATTATAATACTTCTGCTGGAAAATGTACATAGATATTCCATATTTATTCTCAGCCCCTTCTAGTGCCTATCATGTAGGGGCTAAAAGTCCAAAAACCATATTTTGCTAACTCCTTTGTCAGAAGGGATGTGTCAATTGGATGCATTACACAGGATTTGGAAGATGGAAGGGAGGTAGCAGTCATTTTCATTCAACACCAGTGGGCTTTAGCAGACAGATTTTATGTAGCAACAAAACAGCTCATTTGCCAGATGCCTGGATGGCTCAGTCAGTCAAGCGTCTGCCTTTGGAGATTTCTGAGATCAAGTCCTGCATCAGCCTCCCTCAGCGGGAAGTCTGCTTCTCCCTCTACTCCTCCCCCCAGCTTGTCTCTCTCTCTCTCAAATAAATAAATAAACATCTTTAAAAAAAAATCCTCCCCATTTCCCTGCTATTACTATTTTGAGGGGTTGTAGAGAAGTGGTTTCCTGAAATTTTCTGAAACTGGATTTAGTGATTTTCTAGCTCTTCCAACAAGTTTGTAAGTATTTAATTTCCACATTTAGATCTGTACCAGTTAGCTATTTCTTTACAAATATTGCTTATTAATTCACCCCAAAAATTCAGTGGTTTAAAACAACAACCTATTCTCATGTATCTGCAGTTTTTCTGGGATTGGCTGACCTAAGCTGTGTGTGACTAAGCAGTGTGGCTCTTCTTTAAGCTATCTGTCCAGCTGGTCTCGGCTTGGCCAACTCTATTCCATGTATGCTCAGTCTTGGGTCTCTTGGAAGAGGCAGCAGCCACCTAGCTGGAGTGTGAAATCTTCTAATGGCAGTGGCAGAAGTACAAGGGAACAAACAGAAACCTGCAAGAGCTCTCAAATCCTGGTTCAAAACCGGTACCATGGTACCACGTTACTTTTGTCTACATACCACTGGCCAATGCAACTTACATGGCCAAGCTCAGAGCCAAGAGCTGATGGAGCATACCTTGTGCAGAAATTATGTCAAAGGTGTTCATAAAAAATATCCAAATTTATGGAAAGACTCATGAGACTCTGCAGAATGTATTCATGCAAGATTTTAAGAATGGAAAGGTACAGTGAAGCAAGAGAAAGAAAGCACAGGTACATTAGAGAGGGCCAAGTTGCTCAGAATTAGCTTGGTCTCTGCATCATAACCACCAGGAGATGCATGAAGTACCTTGATTTCAAAGAAGCCACGGTCTCATCTGAGGAAGAATGGTATTTTATAGCTCATTGGTCGTATAGCTAAAACCAAGCTGTCTGGTCAAGCTCAATGACAGAAATTCAGATAACATAACCAAAACCAGGTGTAAACCACCAATACCTGCATTGCCTATGAAAAACGCTGACAAGTTCATATAGGCTTTCCTTTGGTATGTTCTGAACTCTAACACAGGACACTAATCATTCGTTTGTTTATTCTGTTCAGGTCTGTTTAAGGGTCAAAAACATGATTCCAGGAGTTCCTGGAGAAAAGCTTAAGGTTGCAGTGCACACACTCCACTAAGGCTGAGGTCATGGCAAAGACATGGAGAATTGAAGCCAATCATTCTGTCTTTTATAAGACTGGCTATACTTGGAAACATAGAAGGTTTGCTATTTCTTTGCAATGAAACCTGATGGACACAAGTGAATGTTTAAATATAGACCTTGAAGATTAAGTTAACCCAGTCAGTAAACTATACAATCAAAATTTGACACAAGGCCTTCTGATTGCATAAACAGTGTTCTTTTCACTTTACTCAGTTTTTGAACAAATATGTGATCAAGAATCAGAGCAAATTGCTAAGTTAAACTCTGAAATGGATACTTTGGCATTGGCATTTGGCTGACTTTCCTTCTGGTAGCTTTGTAGCCACATTTCCATCTCTCTCTTTCTTACACACACAGACACAGACACACACACACACACACACACACACACACACACACACACACGAGTCTTAGAGCCCTTTTGGTATATTGTGGATACTAAAAGATCTAGTCAGCTGTCCCATAAGATATGTGCTTTTCAAACTTGATGTACATATGAATTACCTGCGTATCATGTTAAAATGCAGATTTTGGATTTTGATTTAGGAGGTCAAAGGTGGGCCTGAGCTTCCGCATTTCAAATATACTCCCAGGTATTGTGATGCTTCTACTCTGAGGGACTACTCTTTGAGGGTCAATGCACTAGAGTAACATTTCTCTACATCCCTCATCTCTTTCCTCTCCTTCAAAACCTGCTTTTTCTGTATTATATTCCTCCAGGTTCTTTTAGAAGTAACAGTAAAAAAATACTGCAAGTATTTCTCTTACGATAAATGAAAAAATGTTTTTCTTAGATAAAGCTTTATTTATAACCCTTAAATTTTCTTCAAACATTCTAAGGAAGACTACATTTAAGACTTGATAGACTCTAAATATCCCTTGTTGTTGCATTTCTGGATTAGGTTAGTCCAAAATGCAGACGAGACTAGCCTGGACTAGATTGCCCAACTCTCTGCTCTTCCTCTATACTGCTAAACAACCTTCTCCCCTAACATCTTGGGCTAGTTCTTCTTTTACTTAATATGGAAGATTAAAAAAAAAAAGGCCACGGATTCTTCTCTCCTGCTTGCATGACTTTGCAATGCAACTTTCAGCTCCTTCCATCAAGTGAGTATTGTCTATTTCTTTTTTTTTTTTTTTTAAGATTTTATTTATCTATTTGACAGAGATAGAGACAGCCAGCGAGAGAGGGAACACAAGCAGGGGGAGTGGGAGAGGAAGAAGCAGGCTCATAGCAGAGGAGCCTGATGTGGGGCTCTATCCCAGAACGCCGGGATCACGCCCTGAGCCGAAAGCAGATGCTTAACTGCTGTGCCACCCAGGCGCCCCAGTATTGTCTATTTCTTGACCCCATAAATTTGAACTAGTCTTCTGACTTGCTTTAAACACTAGAAGGTAGAAACACAAATTGTGTGATTTCTGAGCTCAGATGTCCAAGAAAGTCTTTATGCTTTTTCTTGCTCTCTTGGGACCCTGAACAAGTCTAGGCTAGCTTTCTCGATGATGAGAGGCTTCTGGTTCAACCAAAAACCTGCCAAGCCCCAGAAGCAAAGCCATCGAGCTGACTAGCAACTGACACAGACTCAAGAGTGAACCCAGTGAGATCAGTAGAACACACTCTACTGACCCACAGAATTGAATTAAATAAATGCTGGTTGTTTGGGATGGTTTGTTACCCAACAGAAGCTGCTTGATACATTTAGGAAGGATTTACAAAACCTGATTTGTAAAGTCAGCTTTGCTAGGAATACTGTCCTGACCATGTGCCTTAGCTCTGGTGAGTACATTGTATTTTGTTCCTGTGAACAATCCTTCACCTATCTTGTACTGCACTCAGGGTTAGTAACAGAACTAATTTCAATTTTTTCTTCCTTTGAACCTGAGTTCTTGCCCCATTCTGACAAACTGAGATTTTCTTTTGCTTTCTGCATGTTCCTAAGCAGGACTCTTGACTTCAAGGCTTGGTCTGAGGGCTGGGTAGTGCCAAAATATCAGACCCTGGGCCTCACCTACTATGTAGCCTGGACCTCTGTATGTTTCCTGAGCCTTGACTCTTGGTAATCATTGTCTTTCTGCCAGGGTAACCTCTCTTCTTTTTTTCCAGAATTCACAAACTTCAGTTGCTTGACCAGTCTATCACTATGGGCACCAGATTATATGCTCAGGAGAGCATCCACTTCAGAATTCCTCATTAGTTCCCTGTTATTCTAAGAACAAAATCCAAGCTCCTCACCACTGCTTTCTAAAACCTTTATGATTTGCCCTCTATATATCTCTCTAGCTCTATCCCTCATGGCAATCTCTTTATTCTACCGTCCTGACGGTGAACCATCTGTGTGAATTTCTATGAGTGCCTTAGTTGTGTCTTGTTTGTCACAGGAGAGAATTTGTTCACATTATCTCCTCCACCTGAAATGCCTATTTCCCTTTCCTTCACCTGCCCAGCCTCTGCTCACTATTTATGATCATTTCCCTGACTGTTTAGATGCCTCCAAAACACCTTTTTTTAATAGTTCTTGCGTAGGAACTCTTATACCTCATAACAATGTTCTTGTCAGTATGTATGCTTGGAGACTGAGCTATCTAAAGGCAATGAGATGCTCTTTTATGTCCTAATTCCCAGTGCCTAGCACAGCAATTGTTATTTATTTTTTCAGCAAAGTGTTTATTGAGCAAATACTATGAACCTGCTGCCGGGCTAGGTCCATAAATTGCACCGTGAGCAAGATACTCAATGAAGTCCCAACAGGGGAGATAGGTCATAAATAGATATTTAGGACGCCAGTTTAAGAGTCAGTGAGAGCTGCTATAGGATTATAGAAGCAAAGATGTAGGTTGCCGCCTGTAGCTCTGAAGGTAATCAGAAGGAATCTGGCAGGCATATGAAGGGAGGGCTTAAGTTAATACTGCATTTGTGGGTTGAGTGAACAACTAAATGAATTACCTGAATGAATAAATGGATGAAAATGCAGCTTTATCTTTTTGAATGATTCTTTCCCCCATGAACCAGTGAAAATGACAGGCTTCAAAAATTAGTTCTATTCATAGGACTCTGAAAGCCATTTTTTTTTTTTAGTGGCTTTCCAACAGAGGTAATGTTGGCTCATAATGACAAGACTTGAGAGCTTGCCTCTTGCAGGTTAATTTGAATTACTATGATTTAATAGGCGTATCTGGTTATTTCTTTATATTAATGGAGGTTCCTGTAGTTAGGTAGGTATCAGGACCAAAGAAAAGGATTCAAAAGCTACAAAACACCTTATCGAATACTTGTATGGAGAATATTAGAGAATGCTAGCAATGTGCTTCAAGCATTTCTTTAGAGATAGGCATTCCATATACATATTAACATTTTTGTCAAATATTAAAATGTAATTCTTGGTAAAGTGAAAATCCTTTAGATCAGTAGGGTGAAAATTCTCATCTAATTAGCTAGTCTTCCTGTCTGAATTTCATATTCTCTATTAATTATTTGTGTTCCATCATGGAATATTTTTGTTGCTGTTGTTCTAAAATTTAATGTCTCTGACAAAGTGGGTGTATTAATCTTCTATTGTTACACGATATATTACTGCAAACTAGTAGTTTAAAGCAATGCAGTTTTGTTAACATCACACAAAATATCTCAAGTTCTGTAGGACAGTATGCAGGTGGGCTCGGCTGGGTTCTCCGCTTAGGCTTTTATAAGGCTGAAATTAAGATGTCAGCCAAGCTGCATTCTCAAGGATCCAAGGAAGAATTAACTTCTGAGCTCACTCAGGTTGTTGACAGAATTGTGTCTTGTGGCTTTAGAACTGAGGTTCCTGTTATTTTTAATTGACTATTGGCCCAGAAGTTTGCTCTCAGCTCCTAGAGACCAATCTTAGGTCCTTTTAATGCAGCCCCTTCCACCTGTAAAGCCAGCAAAGAAGTGCCACATTCTTCTTGTGCTTCAAATCTTTCTACTTCTGCAACCAAAGAGAGAAAATTCTCTGCTTTTAAGGGGCTCAGATGATTATGTTAGGCTTCCTTTGATAATCTCTTCCACCTTAAGGTTAACTGTGCCATATATCATAACCACATGTTCCACCTACACTCAAGGAGAGAAAGTTATTCAAGGGCAATGGTCATTTGGGGGTTATTTTAGAATTCCGCCTACCACAAGTGCGGGTGAAGAAAAGGCATCAGGTAACTCTTGCTTCCACCTAGAGGAATGTTGCATCCAATGTATGTCTTCTGAATTTCTCATTTTGAAAAGGGAAAACCCCCGCCTTTCCCTCCTGTTATAGGAGAAAACCTTAGTTCAGTCTATCTCCTGTGTGTTTCTTACCTGTGAGTCTTCTTTACTCTTACACAAATACTTCACTTCTGACACTTCTGATCACCAAACGTTTGGAGATTTTTTCCCACTAACAAGCAAGTCTCAGACACCAGCAGACATCAACTCAATTCTGAACCTATCTACCTGGAGTTAGCATCAGATTTCACAGATCAAGGGCTCATCCCACATAATTCCTCTCTGCTCCTCAACTTCAGATGACAGTAACAAGCCCAGGTAGTCACCCTGGCTTCTGATCAACCAGCTATGGATTGGAGGTTCCAAAGACTCCTCTTTAGGTTTGATTAATTTACTAACAAGGGTCACATACGCAGAGAAAATTTAATTTACTTTTACCAGTTTTTTAATAAGAGGATATGATAAAGGATATAGTTGAACATCCAAATGGAAGAGATCAGTAGGGCAAGGAATGCGGGAAAGGATACAGAGTTTCCATAGCCTTCTTGGGTGAGCCATTCTCCCAGGACCATGTATTCACCAATATGGAAGATTTCCAAAACTTGTCCTTTTTTTTTTTTTTTAATAGTAGCTTCTTTACATAGTCCTGACTGATTAAATCATTGGCCATTGGCAATTGATTCAACCTCCAGCTTCTCTTCTCTCCCTGGAAGTTGGGGGCGGGGTGAGAATGGGACTGAAATTTCCAACTCTCTAATCACAGGATTGGTTCCCTGGCAAACAGCCTCCATTCTTAGGTCAGGTCCAAAAGTCACCTAATTCATATAACAAAAGACACTTACTGCTCTCATTGCTTAGAAAATTCCAAGGTTTTTAGGAGGTCTGTGCTAGGAACTGGTCAGCAGAGACCAATATGTATTTTCTATTATCTCATACATCTGAAATGGTCCTCTAATGAATTTATCATGGTCCTATCAACTGAGAGATGTTAATTTCATAGAAAGGAATATGTATTTTCTATTATCTCACACATCTGAAATGGTCCTCTAATGAATTTATCATGGTCCTATCAACTGAGAGATGCTAATTTCATAGAAAGGAATGTTTCTGAGGAGTTAATTCCATTTCTGATACAGGGCTTTTTCTCCCAAAGGTTAGTGTTGCTAGTTACCAAGTCCTAAAATAGAAATCAAAAAATCTGTACTCCGTTCTCACATCTGTTACAAATGGATAAAGATCTTGTGTAAGCTACATATATATTCTGCCTCTATTCAAGAAATAGATTTTCTTGGCATTATAAGAAGCTAAAGGATTAAATTTAAGAATCAATTTAAATAGTAGGAATTGAAAGAGATTATGAAGAATAAGTTTGTGTTAAATTACAAAGTGTGAAAACTTCAAACTCTTTGACCTTAGAAATGTAATAAAAATGCTCAGAAGTGTTCTTTGATTTGGATCAAGGTATTGTTTTGGAATTTTGAGTCACTGCACAGAATTTTATTTGACTAAGTAAGCATCCAACTAGTTTCCAGATTCTTCATACTACTAGCTAGTCATAGAAAGCTCCCTGTCCTTCAGTTTGTAAACAGAGGCCCCATGCTGAATTCCTGCTGGAGTTTCACCTTAAGAAAAAAGTCTGTTGCCCAGAATGACTGAATCTGCTTTTACTTGTCAGAAAGTGAAAGTTATACAATGAAACCAACTCATTGCTCAAATGCTTTGAATCTACTCAACTATATTTGTTTTATGTCAAATGGACTCAAGTCCCTTTCACTCAGAAATATTTGTTCTTTAGAAAATTTTACAATGTTCCAAGCTTTAAGGAATCTCTTTAACTTTCAAAAAGAAGCGTGACATAAATTTTTGGAAAAACATATTGAAAAATCTGAGAAAAATGCTTATAGCTTCCTATCAGTTATAAGGAAAAACTTATTGAAAAATCTGAGAAAAATGCTTATAGCTTCCTATCAGTTATAAGGAAAAGCTTCCCATCATTCTTTGTCTCCCCGGGCTCTAGGAAATATGCAGTGTTGTCCGAGAATGAGTTCTGAACTACATATGTTATACAACACTTAAAAGATACACTTGTCATCACCAGTATAAAGAAGGTTTGTAATGGGAAGCCTCATGGTTCTGAATGCGAAAAGGCAAAAGGTAGAGAGAACTTCTGAGTTAATGAAAATGAATTTCAATCAATTCTATATTTATAATTACTGGGAAGAAATCGTTTCCCATTGCCCAGCCAGAGCACTAGAAATCTATTATTTTTCTATATAGTAATGGCTTATGGGAAACTTCAAATTTAGTGTATTTTTTTCCCCCAGGGAGATTACCCCTTCCCTTTTCAACAACTCTTTCTTTCATACCATCCCTCCCATCCATCATGGTATTTTAAATAAAGTACTAAAATTCAGCAGATCAGTCCTCTTCACAATCCACCTGTATGCAGATGTCTCTTCATAGGAAATTCTTAAAGAACAAAAAGTTTCAAAACCCAAGGAAATCATCTCTCAAGTCAGGCTGTCATTCTGATAGGAAGTGGGGAAAATTTAATTATTGATTTGTTGTTTCAGTTTCAAAAAACTTTCTCAAGAATGAGAGGCAAATCTTCTTCATTATCTCATTTCATTTTTTAACTAAAAATGATGTTCCCAATTTAACATTTTATTCAACAGTCTTGGTTGGTGCTGAATACATTTAGGTTATTTCCATACAGTGATTCCAAATCAAACAGGAAAAAAATTTTTTTTCATGGACAATAGTCAAAAGAATGTGTCAAAGACTATAATGACATTTCCAAAAGAAAGTAATCCCAAAAGTCCTTCTGAAAAATGGTAGCCTTATTGGAAACATTTTTAACTACCCAGCAGAGTTGCTTTGAAAAGCCAGAATACATGTTTTAATTAACTTATTTAAATATTGAGACCTATACTATGTATATATTAAAAATTCAGTGATGTGCATGAACTTCTGTCATTTTTTTAAAAATTTTATTATTATATTATGTTAGTCACCATACAGTACATCCCCGGATTCCGATGCAAAGT
>NC_048219.1:172199511-172208173 GCF_002007445.2 Ailuropoda melanoleuca
AATGATTTTGAACATTTTTTCACGTGTCTGTTAGCCATTTCTATGTCTTCATTGGAAAAGTGTCTGTTCATGTCATTTTTCTATTGTAGAGTATGAACTCTTGGTGCCTGTCCCCATAATACATAAAAACACACCATGAATTTCTTACCTTCTATAGTTTGACTCATGGCCTTTGGAAAATTCAGTGGGAAAGCGCCATGCCTGCCTCTAACCAGCCCCCTCCTCTATAACTACAAGTTGTATAAGGAAGGAACTCCCAACTGTTCTTAACTGTGACTCAAACTTTTATTTTGTTTGATTTTTTTTAAAAAGAGTTTATTTGTTTGTTTATTTATTTATTTAGAGTGAGAGTGAGCGGGGTAGCAGAGGAAGAGGGAGAGAGAGAATCACAAGCCGACTCCCTGTTGAGCCTGGGGCTGGATGCAGAGACCAATCTCATGATCCCAAGATCATGACCTGAGCTGAAATGAGGAGTCAGATGCTTAACTGACTTACCCGGGTGCCCCTCTGACTTAAATTTTTAAAAGGAAGAAGGAATTTTTCCCATTTTCTTGCATTATTTTACGTAAAGCCACTTGTGTTTTTATGTGTAAATATTTCTTTTTAAAAATGTGATTGTTTCTGATCTTTCAAGACTTGTAAAGACTTAATTCAAGGCCTAGCTGTGGTCATGTTGATCATACCTACAATGGAAACTCACATGGAAATATACTAGAGTTAGTGTTGTTTAGAGACTAATTTTATCATTTAGGAGGTTTTCATGTGCAAGTTCAGGAAAATTAATCTAAATTAGTTGAAGGGAAGAAACAAAAGTGGCTTTTACTGGTTTATGTTACTCAACAGTCCAGGACTAGGTATGTCGTTAGTCAAGTCTTTATCCAGGATTTAATCAATATAACTAGTTCCAGTTTCTTTCTTTCTTTTCCATTTTTATTTTTTTAGAGAGGGCAGTGAGAGAAAAAGAGAGGTGGAGCAGAGGGAAATGGAGTGAGAGAATCTTTTTTTTTTTTTTTAAAGATTTTATTTATTTATGCGACAGAGATAGAGACAGCCAGCGAGAGAGGGAACACAAGCAGGGGGAAGTGGGAGAGGAAGAAGCAGGCTCATAGCGGAGGAGCCTGATATGGGGCTCGATCCCTTAACGCCAGGATCACGCCCTGAGCCGAAGGCAGACGCTTAACCACCGTGCCACCCAGGCGCCCCAGGAGTGGGAGAATCTTAAGGAGGCTCCATGCCCAGCATGGAGCCCAACATGCGTCTCGATCTCACAACCCTGAGATCATGCCTGAGCTGAAATCAAGAGTCGGGTGCTTAACCAACTGAGCCGCCAAGGTGCCCTGTCCAGTTGCTTTCTTTATTTCAGTGTCTTTGATTTTCCTAGATTTTCTTAGAAACTGGCTCTGAGATATTATTAAATGTGCAAGGATATTATTAGGGGAAGTGACTATGTGAATAGAAATGGGGAAATGGAAATGGAAGCTGGGAGTATCTGGAGAGCCATCAGACCACAATGCAGCAAAAGATAAAGAGAGAGACAGAGATAGAGACACAGAGAGAAAATGGGTAGAAGTGTCCTAGACATCTGTGCAGTGTAAGGAAGGCTCAGTAAAGTTTTCTGGGAGTCCCTGAGCTAAAGTAAATGAACATAAATGTTCTGTGTTTTCTAGGAGCTTAATTACCAGTGGGGGGCAGCCCTTGGTAGGCAAGACCTTGTTCCAAGTCCAGTAATGAATTTCAAAGTGCAGCAGCTGAGGCTCCCTTTCAGTCATGTTCCTATAGCAGGAGATCTGTAGGCGCTTTCTATTGGCTGCCATGGGCAAGTTGTCCCATTACAATCCCAAGATAGCTGCTAGTAGATCCTAGAGCAATAAGTATCCTTATTTATATTCACTGGGGGGAAAAAAGAAAGTCAATGTCCCCAAAAGTTCAAGGTTCAGATTCAAACCTCTTTAACCATGATTGGCCAGACCTGGTGATGTGCTCAATCCTGACCAACTCACTGTGGCTGGGGCTTGGATGTAATTATTGACTTAATCCCTAGAGGGCCTCCCTGGAACTAAAAGAGATATTAGTCTTTCCCTATATCTGTTATTTAGCAACCCTACATAGGTTGTTTTTGACTACATGCAAGAGAAACTGCAACTCAAATTAGCTTAAAAATGAAGACAGTTATGATCTCAGGTAAGAGAAAGAGAGAGAATGTGGGCTCCGGGAATGGTTCAAATAATATAACAGCTCCATCTCTACAATTCTCTGGGGGTTAGCTTTGTGATCAGGCTGATTCCTCATGAGGTTTCAGCATATCCATCAGCAGCAGCCGAGGCAAAATACCCCCTTTGTTCATACCAGGCTTAAGAACCAACCGTGGGATGAAAGACAATCACCTCCACCTCGTTAGGCCACATGCTCATTATATAGCTGTTCTTGAACAAATAGGGGGTGACAGGGGAATTATATCCTGTTTGGCTTATACCTGGCTTTGAAGGCAACCATTGGAAAAGAGGATGGGAAAACTATGATAGAGTTGTAGTAATCAGAATCTAACCTGGAGCTGGTGATGAGATCAGTTTCCTTGAGCCATATGGACAGTGTGATGGTTAATTTTATGTTTTGACTTGGCTAGGCTGTGGTGCCCCATTGTTTGGTCTTCACATCAGCCTTATGAGGATAGCTTTTATGTGTGATTAAACATTTAATCAGTTGATTTTGAGCAAAGCAGATTAGCCTCTATAATATGAATGGGACTTATCCAATCAGTTAAAGGCTTTAAGAGCAAATACATGTTTCTCAAAGAAGGGATTCTGACTCAAGATCACAACATAGAAATCCTGCCTGAGTTTCCAGCCTGCTGGCCTGTCTTTCGGATTTCATACTTAAGACTACATCAGCTCTAATCTGAATTTCCAGCCTGCCTGCCTCCCTATGGTTTTGACTTGCCAACCCTCACAATGGAGTAAGTCAATTCCTTAAAATAAATTTCATTTTCTCTTTCTCTCTCTCTATCCTACTGGTTCTGTTTCTCTTGAGAACCCTGACTAATAAAGGCCACATAGGGGATGATTGAATACTAGAACAGAATTTTGAGTTCTGTGAGAAGCAAAATGGAGGAAATGGGTGTAAGGTTGTCAACAACATTTATTACACTGCTACTAACTCCAGTCAGAAAATTTGGAAAGGAACATAGAATGGCTAATGGGAACACTGACAACAAATGGTCCTACAACAATGTAGGTTTCTCATATCAAATTCAGTTGATAATATCAATAACATTTTTACTTTAGTATTTAATGATTTAGTATTTAACAATTTCATATTTAATAATTTACCTCAGTAAATTTTGATAAGTAGGACTAATCATGCTTGAAAAGAAAACGCTATAGAATTTCAATTTCAGATAGGTTCTAAAGGAAACCACCAGCTCACCTAGTTTTGATTAGAGTCTTGGGACATGTAAAGACAATCTGACACACCATTTATGAGGGAAAGAAGCAGGAAAACATAAGTAGGACTTGAACAAATAAATAAACGACTCATAATAAACGGTGTAGGTTATAGCTCTAAAATAATTGTACTTATTGTCATTCTTGTCTGATTTTATGATGGCTAAACCATTTTATCACAATTGATATTCTTTTTAATCTTGGCTCCTTTGATGGAGGGAGTACAAACACATCAGACCGCACGCGTGTTCTTGCATGGAAGGTGCACTTCTCCACTGTTCTCCAGCCTGCCATGTGTGCCTCTTGACCTTGGAGATTCCTAAGTGGGGTCTTTGGAAGAGAATTTGACAGTCTCTCATGAAATGAAATAATTTTTTTTTTTTTTTAGAATAAACTAGCTTCTCTGTGTTCAGTCATACCTTTTGCCCTGCAAGAGGCCACTTTGTGCTGAATACACAATCATTTCCTCAGTGTTTATTCCCTGATTCTTAAAAGGAAGATTTCCATTTTGCTTCTGTACATTTCTGTGTTGCATCATACTGACTGGCAACAGTGGCTGTGGCTAAAAGACAAAATAAGCCAGAATTGTGTTTCTCAGATCAGACCAGCTTTCAGTTCAAATGCTCACTGGTCCTTTCCCTGCAGAATCCTTTGGTTTTATTTCCTTCCCTTTTTCCCCCTGATTAACTCATCATGTTTCTGGTTTTAAAAAAAAGAAGAAGAAGAAAAGAAAAAGAACAGAGGTACCATAAGTGAAATTTTAAAAGTGGATGCTAAACCCTGAAGTTATTGTACTATGAGAGCATTTCTTCAACTGTGAAATAATTTACCTGTGAATTTAAAGCAGAAATGCATTGGATGAAATCCTATAAATATGTCATGAAGCATTACCAGAGTTCAGAAAACCAAGAATTTCTGCTCTAAGCTATTTTTATCTTACTTTAAGTCAGTGATGCCAGTTCAGGGAAAACCAACTAGAGTAGGTTAATTTTTAGTTTTCAAGTATCCTATCAAACTAATATAGTCATTTTTAAATTTCAAGTACACTAACTCTAAATAAAGAAAAGAAATTAACCTAACATTTATTGGGCACTTACTCTGTGCCAGGCACTATGCCAGGTGCCTTTACTTCTCTCAATATCCCCATTTTACTGATGAGGTAAGAGAGGCCTAACAGAGGTTAAGCAGCCTGCTCAAATTCAAACCAGTGTCAGTTGGTCTTCTACAGCCTGCTAAGCAGAATTTTCCAATGCCTTTAAATGTATTTCATCGTGAATTAGATGGAGCAATCATTTTCAGGGAGATGGGAAAGTCACCCACAGATATTGAACAGCCAGTTTTCACCAGGGGCATGCTGGGCAGCTTCATATATGACATCTTACATTTCCCACTTTTCTGGATGGGGAAACTAATAGTTTGAAAATGTAGGTAGTAAGCCTAAGATCACACTGGTGTGAGTACAGGAGCAAGGAATTAAAACTAGGTACTTCTGACCTCACTTCGTTCCACTGGACAAAACAGGCATCACTTGGTTAAAGTCTATGAGATTTCAGTGTAGCATTGCTACCGAGACTAAGTTATTAGTAACCTTGAATACCATTTTGTAAAGTGTGCGAGAGCAATTAATGACAAGGACAAAGAACAGACATGTATAAACTCAGAGACTGAGAAATACACCATGTCCTCTCCCCACATACGAATGGGCCGAGAAAGGTGGGTCCTGAGAAAGCAGTTTGGAAAACACTCCACACCCTTGTGTTCATAAATCCAACATAGATAAGTGAAATATTAATCTTGTTGAAAGAATCCATTTTCCTCCTTGCATGCTCTTTCTCCTCTTATGTGATGTTAATATCAGGGCATTTTCATTGTGAAATAGCAGTTATAAAAGAATTAATCAGGGTCTTCCTTACAATGTATTAGGCCATTCTGCCTTCCTTAGCATTACTATGGATATGACATGTAGATAAGAAAGTCTTTAAAACCCATAAGTATGTTTGAATTGGGAGTCTTGTTTTTATAGCAAGATCCGAATATGTCCTATTAAAGTGGATAATTTTAATTGTGCTAACAATTACCTTTCAGTTTCTTCCACCTTAACAAATATTTTTGGACATCTGTCATGTTTCAGGTACTGGACTAATGGCTAAGGATGTTTAGATGAGCAAAGCGGCACCTATCCAGCTGCCCTTAAGGTGACAGATAGATAAACAGATGGTTCCCACACATTAGGATAAGAGATAGAATGAAGTTGTAGGAGGATAGAGAAAGGTGGGAATGTTCAGGTGATAGACTTCCCTGGAGCAGATGACCCAGATTCTCAGTTCATTGAGAATTCATTGGTTTATTCATTGTCTGATCATCCTGAGGCTATCAGCTTTTAGTAAGAGGACATGAACATGGGAAGTTCTATTTCCTTGCATACATATTTTCATGCTTATGTCTTAGATAACTTGGTAAGTTAACTTAGAAGGGGGAAAATATTTTTTTTAAATTATTTTTTGAATTTATAAACGATTAGTTACATCAGGAAAATATTTAATACAGTCAGAAAGTGACCTGAATTTTGAACTCTTTTTTGGTATTCTGTAAAGTGTTTGTATTTTTCTTTTTTTTCCTTTTTTTTAAAAATTGAAGTATAATTAACATGCAATGTTACATTAGTTTCAAGTGTACAACATAGTAAAGAACATGGTTTTTGACATGCGTTACTCTGACCATTAGAGTAAGATATATTTCTAACATTACAATAGGGTGAACATAACTATTAAGTGCACACCATATGTGTGGTATGAATTCTATATTACATTTGAGCTGAAGATTTGTAATTTGGTCCTATGAAGCTGCATTTCAGGGTACCACTTGTGGAGAATCAACCGTGACAATTTATCTCATTCTTATTGGTCAATATATAGGCTATTCAAGTCTTCAATTAGGGCAAAGGGTTTTCACAAAACCAATAGTGTCCATTAGGTGTTAACAAAAGCAATTCATTATGGGGTGCCTGGGTGGCTCAGTCATTAAGCATCTGCCTTCGGCTCAGGGCGTGATCCCAAGAGCCCTGGGATGGAGCCCTGGGATCGAGCCCCGCATCGGGCTCCCTGCTCTGCTGGGAGCCTGCTTCTTCCTCTCCAACTCCCCCTGCTTGTGCTCCCTCTCTCGTTGGCTGTCTCTATCTCTGTCAAATGAATAAATAAAATCTTTAAAAAAAAAAAAAGCAATTCATTAGGGGAGTGAAGATATAAAGAATTCAATAAATAGGTCAAAATTTGGAGAAGCTTATCTTAAGTGTGGATTTAAGGTATCTTGATTTCTTTGTTGGATGTGTATAATAAACATGCTAATAGTGAACAAGAAAGCAAAGTTTTTGATGAAGTCACAAACGGGGATACCTAACTGTCGACCTCATTCATTATAAGAGAGATAGCAAAATAAAACAATACTGATACATTGTTTTTTTGCCTTTTAGATGGAAAAAATTGAGAATTTCAACAACACATTCTATAACAGAGAAAAAATAGATAGATGTTGGTGTTGGGATTACAAAATGGTAAAATACCAGTGGAGGAGAATCTGGCAGTTATATTGTGTATAAGTTGATTTTTGCTGGGTAAAAAACTATACTGAAACTTAGTAGCTTCAAACAACAGACATTTTTTGAGTTTACAGGTCTGTGGGCTGGAAATTTAGGCTGCACTCAGCCGGGTAAGTCCTCTAATCATGGCTTTGCTCTCATACATCTGTCATCATGACCGAACTATCTCACATATCTGGCACACTGGCTGAGAAAAGCAAGTTGACATGGCTCTGTCCTAAGTGGACTTTTATCTTTCAACAGGCTTGACAGAGCTTGTTCACCTTGTGGAGGCAATGATCCCAAGAAAGTTAGCAGAAGTGCTGCAAAGGCTTTTGAGGATTGGAACCAAAATTGCCCATAATTACTTTCACCACATTATATTGGCCAAAGCAAGGCACAAGGCCAGCTCTGATTCAATCAGTAGGGAGATAGACTCTATTTGTTGATGGGAGGAGTTGACAAATCTTAAGGCGGGGGCATGTAAATATGATACATAGGAGAATAGTTGAAATCATATTTGCAAATAACATACCCCATCTAGTAAAATGACAATTGCCTTTACCCTTTGACAAAGAAATCCCAAGTCTAGGCATTTACTTCACAGAAAACAAGAAAAAGTCATATGTGTAAAGCTATTCACTGGAGCTCTATTTGTCTTCTGGCAAAAGATAGAAAACAACCCAGCAGTCCATCAACAGTCTGCATCTCTACAATGGCATACTGAGCAAGGGGACAGGTGAAACAAGTGCTAGGAGTTGAACACTGTTGAGTTGGGTCTTAGTTCATTAGTTTTTCTCTCTACTCTCATACGTGTATCAGTTTCTTCATAATAAGGAGGAAAAAATGGACCTGATTCCTTTTTTCAAGACCAGCTATACACAAAATTTTTTAAAAAATGAAATAGAAAATGAACCCCACTACTTAGTTTTTGTCAGAGGATAATGCCCCGTCTTCAAGAGGTAAGCGGTTTACATCTCAGGTGCTGTAAACAATTTAGCAGCATTCAAAAAATACTCATCAAAATTCAAGTTTTCTTGGTTGAGGAAAAGTTTCTTCAATCAGAAAGCTTGACAGTATCTCCCAAGGGGTACAAATGTTACAGGGAGAAAATAATTGTGTGTTCAGAGTAAACATTCTCAACTTTTCTACAGCCTGCATCTTGTTAAATAAACTATTTGAAGTGAGTTTTGGAAACCAACAGCTTATGTAAAAAAATATTGTTTTTCCTTTTTGACATGTCTTTTTCCTTTGCCTTTTGTTATATCAGCACTTTGTTTAAAACATAAACTGCTACTGTTAATTAAGACACCACACATCCAAAAGTTAAGTTCTTATCCTGAACGTGTTAACAGATTGCCCATAGATTTCCCAAAATAACCCTATTCTCATATCTCAAGTTTCAAAAACAGCTGCTCTTATCCAACTATTTGACAAATATTTCCAACCACACAAGTGGCCACAAAATATCAGAAGTGTCATATCATTAAGGTAAATAAAAATCTCTCCCTTCGAAGTCCTCTTGGGATTGAGAAGCAGGATTCTGTTGTCATCCCATCTTTGTTGTTTTTTTTTAATGTTTTTTTTATTATATTATGTTAGTCACCATACAGTACATCCCTGATTTCTGATGTAAAGTTCAATGATT
>NC_048219.1:172208273-172341564 GCF_002007445.2 Ailuropoda melanoleuca
AATAATTTCAGTGTTTTGGTATCGGTTGAGACCTGTTTTGTGTCCCAGAACATGGTCTATTCTTGAGAATGTACCCATGCAAAAAATCGACAAAGAAACAAGGGCTTTGAATGCCATACTCAATGAGTTGGGCCTCATAGATATTTATAGAACACTACACCCCACAACCAAAGAATACTCATTCTATTCTAATGTCATCCCATCTTTGGAATGGGAATTTATTCTGAAGACTGAGCAAAGGCCTATAGATGTGTTGACCAATCAGTAAAGCAGAAAGCACTTTGTGTTCCCAGTTTGTCAATTTATCCTTCTAGACTCACAACACTGAATATTACAATTCCAAAGAATCATCAGTTGGACTCTACATTATCTGACTTGTTTTGGTAGGTCAATGAGTTCAGTGAGCAGATAGCAAGGAGGCTGCATTTGAAAGTGATTGAGTTCTCTTAACCATCTGTAATCAATTTCATCACTCACTATGCTATTGAAACTTCATGATTACCAGATTACATGGTTTCTCCTCCATGCTAATTTTCAACCAATTGCTATTTAATTTCTTTTCATCAATTTATTTTCATTAGCTCACCTGGAGCCTCCCTTATCTGTTTGGAAACTACCCCCACTTCCATTGTTTTTCCCACACTCCCCTTGAATGTCTCTGACCTGTTTATGGGTTAGTCAGCAAACTCATACTTGAGTTTATTTATAATCAATATCATGAGGCATATAGTATCCAAAAAATCCAGCATCCATATGAATATACAGTTGGAGTGGTTGTATTGGGCAGCTTTTTTACATGGAATGTTTCCCAGATTACCTCTCATTTGAACAGAAGAATTTACTCATCACTCTGATGAGTGATTAACAGAAAACTATTGTTCCTTAGAAAAATGTTTCAAAAGCCTTGCATTGTTTTAATGGATTTCAAAATAATTAATCTACCTACTCTATCAAGGATATGAAGCAACTTCATGATTAATATTTTACTCTGTGAATATCTCCTTCCCAAGTTCCACCATAGTTAATCTCTAATGTCCAAAATTCTTCTCAAATATTGTTCGATATTTTCCTTAAATAAGTTCTACCTAAAAACATGTGATTCATTTATCTGTATCAGAGTTAAATCACCATGATTACCAGTTCTTTAATCGTGAAAGTCAAAAGAGGAGTCAAAACTTTATCCTTGATTATTAAATCCAGTGAGAAGAGTGATCTCCATAAGGAATATGAAGTGATAAAAAACAAAATTCTGTAATATCTACTTAGTAATTTAGTGAAAAAAATCTATGATGCATTTACCATGGACAGGGCCCTGACCTATGTACCTGAGACAAATACTCTCCCTGTGCTTGAGATGATTACTTTCTTGTAGAAAGAGATGGGCAGTAACCAACAGAATAAACATGTATATTTTATAATATGTTAAAGGTGATTAGTACTATAGAAGAAAGAAAATACAAAGCAGGAGAGGGTGATCAGTAGTGCGGGGGGGGGGACACAGAGGAGAGAGTTTATTTCAGATTTAAGTGGAATGCTCAGGGAAGCCCACTTTGAGGAGCCATCTGAGCAAACACTTCAGATATCAAAGAGTTAGTCACAAGGGCATCTAGGGAGAGGAGCATTCCTGATGGGGTGAACAGTCCTTACAAAGGCCTTAAATGAATGAGGCTGGTTTGTGAGAGGAATAGTGAAAAAGAACATTGGGGCTGGCAAGCAAGGCCAAGAATGGTAAGAGAAAGAATTACATAGACAATAGGGGAGCAAGAAGTTTTGAAAGTCATTGTAAAGATCTTGGCTTTTGTTCTGGCTGAAATGTGGAACCTCTAGAAAATTCAAACAGAAAAATGATAAGATCTAACTTACATTTTAAAAGGATCAAATCTTGGCTGGTTTTATTGATAATAGACTGAATGCAGAGGTAAGGGCAGAATCGAGGAGCCAGGTCAGGAAGCAATTGCAGTAATCCAAAGACAAAATGATGGTGCCTCAGACCAACATGGTAGCATAGAAATTGTGAGAAATAGATTTTGAAAATGCTGTGAAAGGAGAACCAAAGGATGGTTGTATTTTCTTCTGGAGAAGGCTGAACTTATACCAAGCATTCTGGTACTGAATTGAGTTCTGAATATAGAGTTGAAACTCCAAGTGCTTGTGCCCTTCTCCTTTTCTAATGAGAGTGGAAGGTCTAGGGGAGTTATGGCCTTAGTCCAATGGAGAGTCATCTTGGACCCCAGTAGAGCTGGGGTGAATTTACTCCATATGTGGGCTTTATCGTGCACCTTATTGATGGATGTTCTTTTATGAAAACAAGAAATGTGTGCTTCATATTAATGTCAGATCAAAAACTTATTTAGTAGAGGAAGTTAGTTATAGTCCTGTAAATGTAATTATTACAAAAGTTTGTTCACTAAAGCACTTAGAGACAGTAGAGAGCTGAAGTTAATGTATAACTTCTAAAGCCAGACTTGCCAGTTGCAAATCCCAGAGCTGATATTTTACTGACCTGTCTTACTTACCGTATTAACCCTATCTCACACAGTTGTGAGCAGTAAATGAATTCACATATATAAAGAACTTAAAAAATTTTCTATATAATAAGTACTACATAATTATATGCAGATATTGTTTCCTTTTGATACAGGGTAAATGTAATGTTATATTACAGTGCTACCATGGAACGCTACCGTGGAACACAGTGCTGTCATGGAACACTTCTCAGCAAACCTTCTCCAAACTCTTCATTAGATCATCAGCTAATTCCTCACCTATGAAGACAGTTAATGCCACCTTTTGCTCTTTTTGCATGTGTGTACACTAAAAAAACCTCGTTACGCTATGACTTCAACTGGTTCCTCCAGAAGAATGACTTACAAATCCATGAGAGCCTATTCTATGTTATCTAATGGCTTCCAACTGCCTATTGGAGTTCCAGTGAGAGGTCCTAGCATTATACAAAACATATTTGAAAATACATGTAGAGATTTTTGTTGTTAGCAGTCTAGCACACTAAATCTTAAGAACAGTTACTGCTACATAATCTCAAAAAAAGCTCAATAAAAATATTTTTAAATTGTCATTTTAAATGAATTGATAAGCTTGTAAGAAATCTGCTGAGTTCTAGAGACCACATACTTGGAATAATTTCACCCCACCCCTGATGGAAGTCAAGAATGCCACCAAACATTCAAGAAAGAAATTATATCTTAATATTACATAATAACTTCCAGAGAACAGAAAAGAGGAAAGACTCTGTAACTTACTAGCCTGCAAACCCTTGATACCAAAACTTGATAAATAAGAATGAGAAATGCCAGAGTTCAATACCATTCAAAAGCAGAAATATAAAGACCCTAAAGAAACAATGGACCCAGTACTGAATGAAAAAAAGATCATAAGCCTTCACTAAAGTGTCGTTTATTCCAAGAATGTAAAGTAGATTTAGTGTTGTATAAACAACTGACGCAATTTCCCTAAGAATGTGTAAATGGAGTAAACCGCATGATTATTTTACTAGATGCAAAAGACATTTAATAAAACTAACATGCATTCATGATGAAATCTCTTAACAAACTAGAATTAGAAAGCAAAATCATTAAAATGATGAAGAAAGTACACACACACACACAAGAAAAAAAAGCAAAATTCAATCATGAAACACTGAAAGCTTTCCTTTCGAACTCAGGGACAAGGCAAGGAAATATACTATGTCCACTCCACTTCCATTCACTGTTGAACTGGTAATCTCAGCCATACAGTAAGTTAACAGAAAAGAAATAAAAACTATAAGGATTTAAAAAGGAAGGTACAAAGCTGTCATCATTTAGAGATAACATGATTTTGTACATAAAACAAAACCCAAAGAATCTGAAGGTAAAATATTGGAATCAATAAGAGAGTTTTACAAAGCAGTTGGATACAAAATCCATTTTTGAAAATTTGTTGCATGTCATTTATTTCTACAAAGCAACTATAAAATTTTAGAAAGTGCAGTTTTTAAAAAAGGTAATATTTAAAATGATACCAAGAATAAATATAAGGACAGATGTTGAAGGTCAATAATATAGAGGATGAAATCAATCAAAAGTGATAATAAAAAGACAAACTATCAGAAAAATAGTCAAAGTCTTGAGCAAATCCTTCACAAAAGAAGAAATCCAAATCACTAATAAACATGGAAAGATGGCGCAACTTTAGTAGTGATTAGAGAAATGCAAAGAAAAAAAAACACCCAGCAGTTACAAAAAAATTTAAAATTCTGACACCACCACGTGTTGGTGAAGATACGCAGCAAAGAGACCTCTCACGTAGTGCTGGTACTCTAGTACTTGGGACAACCACATTGTAAAGAGTTTACTTTCTCTAGAAAAGTTGAAAATATGCATAATGTATGGCTCAGTAATTCCAGTCCAAGAGAAGATTATGTATATGTGCACCAAGATAAAATATAAAAATGTTTATGATAGTCCCAACCTGAAAACAACCCATTTATCTATTGATGGTAGCCAGATAAATAGTTTATGCTGCGTTCATACAGCAGAATACCATATGGCACTGGAAATAAAACTACAGCTGCTCACTAATTTAGGATTAATCTCACAAACAAAATGGAGGCTAAAAGTAGCGAGTTACAAAGGGAAACGTAATCAGAATTCATTCATAAACAAATTTCAAAATCAGACAAAATTAAACTGTATTGCTTAGTAATGCATACAGTGGTAGTAAACTATCAAGAAAAGCAAGGGCTTTATTATACTAAACGTCAGAATAGTGATTACCTCTGCAGGATGGAAAATGAAATGTGATCTAGGAAAGGTGGGAAGTGGGGGTGATTAGTGATGTTGTATTTCTTAACCTAGGTAATGATAGCAGGGGATTCCATCAATGATTACTTCATCTATCTACCTACTAGCTAGGTAGCTAGCTATCTATAGTCTGTCTATCCATCCATCCACCCATCTATTCATCCATTATCTATCTATCTATCTATCTATCTATCTATCTATCTATCTATCTATCTATCATCTATCTATCTATCTATCTATCATCTATCTATCATCTATCTATCTATCTATCATCTATCATCTATCTGTCATCTACCTATCTATCATCTATCTATCATCTATCTATCATCTCTATCATCTATCTATCATCTACCTATCTATCTATCATCTATCTATCATCTATCATCTATCTCCTTCTGGCTATATTTCACAATTGAAGCTTTTTAAAAAATTCTGATAACTGAGATGTCTATGTGCTAATTAGGAAAACTCCTTTAGAATGTCAGCTCATTTGCCAGGTTTCCTGAGGTATTCTGTATTAATACACCCCCCTGGATGACTAAATCATTCTAAAGAAAAGGTTTCTTTAAAGAGATGTAATATAGTATTTGAAAAGATAACCTTCAAAGATGAGGTTATGCAAAATGCTAATAATTATTTTGCTTTGGCCTGTCATTACAATTTTCTCATATAAAATAAAGGCAAATTGGAAAATATATATTTATAATTTAAAAGAATTAATTTTTAAATAAGCATTCATATGTCTGTATTACTTTTCACAGACCTTTAAAGCTAAAATATATTATTTTTCTTTGTTTATTTTTGCTAGCTACTGTTAGGATTTAATTAAATGAATGCCAACAGTAAATAAACCATCTCTAAAGGTTGTCATGAAGCTTCCCTAATCACAGGAAAATCTCGGAGACACTTGAATTCTCTCAAGTACAAAAATAATAAATTCAGTCTCACAAAACTACAGTGAACGAGTCATTTTTAAAAAAAAGTTGAAAGCTCTATTTTCAGAAAAATTCCAAGTGACAGAGTTTCAACTGATCCATTGAGGAGGATACTTTTTTTTCCCTAAGCGTCTCTCTTAAGTTGGCCAACACAGACACTTATTACTAAATCCCTCCTACAAGCAATGTAGAGATCTGCTCTAATGAAATGTAAAAATTTAGCTTCCTTTAAATTACATTCAAGAGTCAATTGTGTGCGGGTACCATCTCTTAGCAATGATCTCCAAAGACTTGGGGACTCAACCCTTCAACTAGAAATTAAGTAAAATACCATTCTTTATTTGTTGTGCAAAATTTATTTTTAAAACTCTTCATTTTTATGTATAAATGCGTTGTGAATGACACTAGACAAATCTAAGGAAGGTTTGGTGTAGTTTTTTCAATGTTTACATATGATGCATATTGAATGACCAGTTGTAGACCAGTAGACCCTAGGCTATTAGAAAAGAAATCTGAATGAAATTGAAAGTTGTATCCACTGTTTGCAAGTAACTCCCAGTGGAAAGGAGAAGGCATAGACCTTGCAAACTATAAGATGGATATGGTGATGGGCACAGCACACCAAGGCAGCAAGGAATGATTCTAGAATTAGCCAGAGACCCACATAGAGGGCAGTGTATTGCTCAATGCCATGTAGGGCTTTCCACTGTCAGGTGTAAGGGTTTGACAGTGCACCTGGTTTTAGCATCTCACTGCTTATATTTTCCCAACACAAACAGCTCTTGAGTTATCAGAGAAAATGACACAGGCTTTTTTCATTTGAGGCTCAGAACCCATATTTTTTGACTAAAAGCAACATTTCATTTTAACTTAAAAGTTGTATCACCTGTTAAGTCGGCGCACAGTGATGCAACAGAGAAGGCAAGCTGGTTGGGTTGAGTGTGTGAGAGAGATTTGGTAAGCAGGAAGTGGGTTCCATTAATGCAGCAACTATCATTGAATTTGTCATTAAAAATACAAATGTCAAATACTAAAGAGAAAATCAATTTGGAGAGAAGATGGTTATGTATTGGAAGCTTTTGTACCTACTGCTGCTTGGGACCTGAAGAGTGATGCCAAAACCAGAGTGAGTCAGGATGCTTAGGATTTCTTTGCATTCGATTCTTAAGATAAAGGATAGGACATTTTATAGACCCTGTGACTATTGTAAAAGCTATAACACAAGAATTATGGTTGAAATTACATATTTACTCTCACACTTCAGATTTATATTTTAGATAAACATAACGCGATTAGAGATTCTGAACCAGATCCAGCATAGAGAAAAATACTATTTTTTCTTAATTTATTGACATTTAATTTATATACTATGGAAAGCACAAACTATATGTATACTGTTTGATGGATTTCGGCAAGCATACACGTTCATCTAAAACAATAACAATCAAGATAGGAAACATCTCCACCACCATAGAAAGTCCCTGTGCCTCTTTCCAGTCAATACCCCTCCCTCTGCCCTCAGGAATTATTCTGATTTCTATCACCACAGATCAGTTTTGCCTATCCTAAAACATCATATAATTATGCATTATTTTGTGTCTTGCCTCTTTTGCTTAACTTAATATTGAACAATTCACCCATATTGTGCATGTCAGTGATGCATTCTCTTTGGTTGCTGAGAAATATTCCAGCCATATATGTGGTATATTTGAATATGCCACAATTTATTTATTTTCTTATTGTTGGACATTTAAGATTGTTTCAGTTTTTAGCCATTTTAGGTTGTGACTTTGTTAAATTAACATTTGTTAAGTAGAGCCCCAAGGTGTGAAATGGTGAGCGAGGTTTCACCAAAAAATTTCAAGGGGAAGTGAAAGAGTGTTTATTACTCACAGGTAGGGAACGCGGTACGCAGCAAGCAATGCAAGGAGATCAAGGCAGGGTACAGGGAGAGAGAACAGGGCAGGACCTGGGCCACATGCCTTTATTAGGGTCTGGGGGTGAAGTGCTTTTCTCTTCCCTGGCTAAGACAGAATTTGACAATTTAAACCAGTAAGAGTGGGATTTGGGGGTAGCTCAGTCAGTTAAACATCTGCCTTCAGCTCAGGTCATGATCTCAGGGTCCTGGGATCAAGCCTCATGTCAGACTCCATGCTCAGTGGGGATCCTGCTTCTCCCTCCCCCCCATTCCCCAGCTCCTGCACCCTCTCTCTCTCTCTCTCTCAAAAAAAAAAAAAAGTGGGATTTTGGTAAGCTTTGGGCAGGGCGGGATGGGCTGTGGGGTGTCTCTTCTAAGGGGTATACAAAGGGAAGGGCCTGGGGGGCAGAGAAGAGTGCTTATGACAAGGGTCATTGAGGTAGTTGTATCAGGAACTTAAATTTCCTTGTTACCCTCCAGGCTGTTCCCTAAGACAGGTGCCCCCTGGAGGGCTAGAGGTCAGTTCAAGGTCCCTGCAGGTTGCTTGGCCACAGGACATGGGTGAAATGGATGCTGAGGCCCGAATATTATATAGTTCAGCTAAACTCTCAACAAGTGGCTATTAATATCCTTGGACAATTCATTGTAAGAATAGATATATCTTTAATTTTACAAGAAAATGCCAAACAATTTTTAAAAGTAGTTTGTCATTTTTACTCTTACAAATGGTGTATGAGGTCCATTTGCTCTACAGGCTCACTATTTGGTATTTCCAGTCTTTCGAATATCAGCAATTCTAGTGGGTATGTATTGGTATCTCATCATGGTTCTAATTTACATTTTATTGATGACTAATTCTATTGAGCAACTATATATGTGTGAAACAGCCAATCTGATTATCTTCTTTTGTAAAATATCTCTTTAATATTTTTACCCATTTTATAAATAAGGTTGTTAAAACTCTTAATTTTGATGAAGTCTACTTTATCAATTTTTCTTTTACGACTATAATTTCTGTGGCCTAAGAAATTTTTGCCTACTTTAAGTTTACAAAGATATTCTCCTATGTTTCTTCTATGAGCTTTATAGATTTGACTTATGTTCAGTTCTATGATACATCTCTAATTTTTGTGTATCATGTAGGGTAGGATTGAGCTTTTTTTTAAATTTTTTAAAATAAGGATTTGAAGAACACCATTTGTTGAAAAAGCATTTCTTTTTCTTTACTCATTGAATTGAATGGTAATGTTGTTGAAAATATATTGATCAAATATGAGTGTGTCTATTGGTCCATTGATCTATTTGTCTTTCTTTACAGTAATACCTCATTGATTTAACTTTACAGTAAATGTGAAATTCTGATAATATAGGCATTCCAACTTTGATCCCTCTTTTAAAGATTGTTTTGGCTATTGCAGGTCATTTTAATTTCAGTATAAATCTTGCAGTCAGTTTTTCAACCTCTACCAAGAGATGTTGAGATTTTCTTTGAGAAGTCATTATGTATTGTTATCTTAACAATATTGAGTCATGTCATCTATGAACATAGTATAGCTCTCCATTTAATTAGATCTGTAATTTCTCTTATCAATGTTGTATAGTTTTTAGTATGGTAGTCTTTCATATTTTCTTTAAATTTATTCCTAGCTATTTTGTATTTTTTTTACTAACACAAATTAGTTTTTTGTTTTTATTTCATTTTATAATTGTTTCTAGTATGCAAAAGACTTTTTGTGTTTTAATCCTTTATTCTACAGCTGTGTTAGGTCACTTTCAGTTTTGGTAGATTTTCTAGGATTTCCTGTTTAACCATGACATCTGCAAATAGAGACTTTCAAGTTTTCTTTTTCAAATTTTATGATTTTATTCTTTCTTCTTTGTGCCATATTTCACTGGGTAGTGAAATATTGCATAGATATGGACAGAAGAAATAATCTTGTCTTGTACCCTATTTCAGAGGGAAAACATTCATTAATTCACTGTGCCACTAGCTATACATTCTTTTTTCATCTTCAGCATACATTTATTGAGTGCTTACTGTGTGCCCGGATAACTATACATTTTTATAGATGACCCATATCAGAATGAGGATATCCTTAGCTTGCCGAAAATTTTTTCATGATTAGGTTGAATTGTTTCAAATGCTTTTCCATATTTCTTGATGTTTCTCTTATTTCTTTTTGTCATGGTGAATCACATTGATTTTATTTGAAATGTTAAACTAACCTTGCATACAGTGGGGCACCTGGGTGGCTCAGTCAGCTAAGAATCTGCCTTTGGTTCAGGTCATGATCCTGGTGTCCTGGGATGGAGCCCCACATTGGGCTCCTGCTCAGCGGGGTATCTGCTTATCCCTCTCCCTCTGCTCCTACCCTCATCCTCCACTTGTGCTGTCTCTCAAATAAATAAATAAATAAATAAATAAATAAATAAATAAATAAAGTCTTAAAAAAAAAAGGACTAATCTTGCATTACAGAAAGAAAATCCACTTGGCCATGATGTATTATCCTTTTCATGTGTTGCTAGGTTTAATTTGCTAACATTTGATTGAGGACTATTGTATTCTGTTCTGTTCATTTATACTTACCTTATTAAGCATGTTAAGAAGTATAACATCTCTGCTTCCTGAAAAAAAATCTATGCAGAATTGATATTATTTCTTCCTTAATTATTTGATAGAATTCGCCAATAAAACTATCTGGGTTTAGAGTTCTCTTTGTGTGAAGGCTTTGGTTATGAATTCAACTTCCTAAAGATCAAGAGCCATTCAGATTATTTGTTTCTTCTATTTAGTGACTTGTGCTTTGAAGGACTTTGCCCATTTCTTCCAGTTGTTAAGTGTATTGTCATCAAGATTTATAACATTCCTTTGTTATCCTTTAGATATTTTCAGGATCTTTGTAGTGATGCTTCTTCTTCTTTCCTTATATTGGTTATTTTCTATAAGACTTGGTGTGAGGGCCCACTGATGTCGTTGACCCTTAAAAGACAGCATTGCCCCTTGTGGCCTTCCATTTGTAAAGCATCAGGAGGTCCGTTCAAGGTCTGCTTCTATCTAGGCGAGCCAGATAAAGAGAGTTGTTATAAAATGAATGAGTTGCAAGTATTAGCCAGCATGTAATAACATAAGCTAAAGGAGTACCTGGAAGACTGGACATTTTTGTTGATTAATTCAGAGGGCATAAGCTTGAAAAAGGGAGATATTATGGGCTTGAGGGTACTTTCTCAAGGTACAGTATTGACCACCTAGCGAACATCCCAATAGATGGTTCCAACTTGATGCTTGGGAGGCCCCTGGAGGCCTGGAGAAAGTGAGGGCTCATCCAGAGTGGTGTTGCAATGCTTAAATTGCTGTGGAAGAGAGTGATGAAGAGAATGAAAGGGTCAGGGAAGTGAGCATGCTGAAGTGGATAAGTTGGGTGAGAACAAAGGACATATTCAGGCGTTACATTCTATAGCAAGGCCCGGAGACATACATTCACCAAGGCCGTCAAGAACGCCCTGGTAAGACAGGCACCAGCACCTTCAGCTGTGGCGCTTCAGGCCAGCACTGATGGTCCGAGAGGATTCATGGAGTTTGATTTGCTAATGGAAATGGATATGAAAAGAGTGGCTCTTAACCGCCCCATGCAAGGTGTTTCAATCATTGCAATGACCAGCAAAGTCAGTGGTCTTGACCTTCAGAGAAGTGTGCAGATGGTGAATGGAACACAGCCTCCCCAGAAGAAATAGATGGACAGCCAACAAGAGTACTGCTTAATTTATATATTCAAAAGGAAAACAGAAGGGAGCTGTGGGGTTACTATTAATGGATAAAACAGAGCCAAAGGATATTAATCAATATCCTTGCAATGTGTCCCTTTCATAAGGGACCTGTGAGCCCCTTCCTGTATTTCATTAGATGTCTGTGCTTTTATTTATCCAGATTTTCTCCATTTCATCAGCCAGTTAGCTCTCCAGCATACTGAAACTTAATTAATAAACAATTCACTTCAGTTTTTTCTGTGAAACTGTTTTCCAGTCTTTGATCACAGAGCTCCGATGCTTATTAATTTAAGTTTTCATTGTACATGCAACCACAGTTTTTAATTCTGCACTTGGATACCTGGTAGCAATTGGCTTTTGTTTCCTACCGGGAATACAGTGGTAAAGGACATTTCCAAATCTGCCTATGTTTTGATACATGGCTCTTAGTGCTGCCTGACTCATCTCTTCATATTTATTTATCATGAAGAAAATTATAATATCTATGTCAAGATAGCAAGAATGATTCTCTCCAAACTAAGTATTTATTTTTATTTCACTTTACTTCACTTTTCAAAACCTCTGGGATAGCCAGGACACAGCAAGAATGATTTTCTCCTTTTTTATCATCTTGATCCTTCTATATTTGCCATTGTACTCAGATACTTTTTGCTTTGTCAATTTAAGAGTTGAATAACTTTGGCTTCTGGGCTTGGATAATGATTTTTACATATTGATTACCTAATTCATTGGATTTACTGTTGTTTAACAAGTTTCTCTTTTATTGCTAACATTTAATTGAGTGCTCAAGGCAGAATTGTTGTTAATCCTCCTTCTAAGACCATTCCTAAAGACACGAGGGATTTCCTTTTTTTCACACTTCATTGTTAAAACATACTGAGAAATTTATTTTAATATGTTTACTTTTCTCCAGCACAAAAAGTATTTGCATTTTAAAGTAGCCATTAGTATGAGGCACTTTCATTGTTAAGGAAGCCATGCCATTTACAACAGAATAATTCTACTTTGTAGAAACAGTTCTCTTCTATTTTTCTCTTCAACTTTCCAGATCTGTGTCTGTATAACCAACAGTATAAAATCATCTCTCCTCCAACCCTCCCACCCAACACCAAGTCAGAGGTGCGAAGTTACGGAATTGAACAAGTGGCCCATCAGCTGAAGGCAACCATTCTTGTCAACATCGAGCAGGATTCTTTTATAGAATCAATAACAAGCTCAATTTGTTACAGGGTGCATATAGTAGATGGACAACATAAAGGGGAAGAAAATGACTACATTAAGAAAGAACACCATAATGTAAAACTAGTAATGACTTTTCCATTGAATTGGTAATTTCTGATTTATCACAGACATACTGCTAACAGGGCCATTACAGCTTTCTCTTCAGTCCAAATTACTGGAAGGAGAAAAATAATGGCTGATTCACGGCTACATTTCAGATTATATTAATAATTCTCATTTGCAAGTGATCAAAACTTAATTTAAATCAGCTTAAGCAAAGAAAGAGATTTATTAACTCATACAAGTGGAAAGCCCAAAGGAGGCAGCTATTCCGGTGTGGCTGGATCTTAGGGTTCAAACAATGTCATCGAGTCTCTGTGTCTTCATCTTTCAGCTCTGCTTCATCTGTATCGATGTCATTCTCAGACAGGTACTCGCATGGTGGCAAAGGAGACTGTCATAGCTCCAGGCTCTACATTACCTGTTTAGTAACTTCAGGAGAGAAAGAGCTTCTACTCTGGTAGGTCTGATGGAAAATGCAAAATAAGCTTCTATTTGATCTGGGTTGGGTCATGTACCCATCCTATGGTGCAAGAACAGAAGCAGACTACCCTGACTGCTTAAAATACCCTCATGAAGAAAAGAATATGTTACTGAAAGAATGGAAAAGGAACATTAGACCGGCAAAACTAATGAAGGTCTCTACAAATGCCCCGTTCTACCACCTTTGAACTATGCCTCCTCTCTCAGTAGGTGAGATGCTACTCTGTCATCTCCACACTAGGAGTGCACTGTCTCTATTTTGCATGACTGGTGCCACAGCTACCAGTTCTAGTCTTAAGAAAAGGTAGAGAGAGATTGCTGCATTTAGTGGAATAAACATTAGGCTCCAGCCACTCTCAGTGCGTCTATAACAATCTCTGTATATACTCCTATCCCAATGTATTGTAATTTTTGCTAACCCATACATCTTCTTCACTAGACCAAGAATGTTTTCAAAGTAGGGAATCTGGCTATTCACCTATGTATCACGCGTGTTTAGCCTAGTGCCTGACGTTCTTAATATGCCTATTGAATCAATATGTAAATGCCCAAATAAATAATATTTTAAAAGGCAAAGTTTATTTTCATTACTATCAGTATCATAACCAAAATCAGAGAGTCTTTTCAATCTTGTTCCAGAATTTATGAACAAATATTTTAGTATCAAAGATTTCATTTTCTTATTATTGTTGTAAATAAACAAATGTGTATGGTACTTCATCATTTTTCAAAGAACTTTTACTACCATTATCTCTTCTGGTCTGAAACAATGTTTCTTTATCTTTGATTTTCTGTAGTTTGAAAATGATATGCCTAGGTATAGTGGGGTTTTTTTGGTTCGTTTTTGTTTTTTGTTTGTTTGTTTTGTATTTTTCCTCCTTGGTATTCTCTGAGCTTCCTGGATCTGTGGTTTGGTGCCTGACATTAATTTGGGGGAAATTCTCAGTCATTTTTGTTTCAAATATTTCTTCTGTTCCTTTCTTTCTTCTCCTGGTATTCCTATTACATGTATATTATGCCTTTTGTCGTTGTCCCACAGTTCTTGGATATTCTGTTTGGTTTTTTGGGTTTTTTTTCAGTCTTTGATCTCTTTGCTTTTTGAATTTTCAAGAATTCTATTAATATGTCCTGTAGTTCAGAGATGCTTTCCTCAGCTGTGTCTAGTCTACTAATAAGCCCATCAAAGGCATTTTTCATTTCTGTTACAGTGTATTTTTATCTTTAGCATTTCTTTTTGGTTCTTTCTTAGGATTTCCATCTCTCTGCTTACATTGCCCATCTGTTCTTACATGTTGTTTACTTTATCCATTAAAGCCCTTAGCATATTAACCAGTTGTTTTAAATTCCCAGTCTTATAGTTCCAACATCTCTGCCATGTCTGGCTCTGATGTTTGTTCTGTTGCTTCAAAAAAATTTTTTTTGTTTATGCCTTGTAATTTTTCTTATAGCCAGGCATGATGTACTGGGTAAAAGAAACTGCTGTAAATAGATCTTTACTGATGTGGTGGTGGTAAAGGGGGAGGGGAAGTGTTCTATACACAATTATGAGCCTAAACTTCTGAACTGTGAACTTCACAAGTGTTGCTCAGTTTTTCTCTCCCTGCTTTGATGGGACAGGATGGCTAGAGTGTGTTGGAGCTTGGTACTTCCCTTTCCCCAGGTCAGTTAGGCTCTGATCATTCCCCTGCGGATTAGGATCTGGTTAACTAGTTCCCCCTGAGAGCAAGCTCTGTTAAGAACGGAGTGCTTGCTCTGGCATATTTCAAAATTGTTCCTTTTTCCCAGAAGACCTAAGGTATTTTTCTCCAATATTTACTGTGGGAACCTAGTTGAACTCCTAAAGGTAAATCTCCACAATATTGTAAGGCCCCCCCACCTATGACTGGGTCCCCCTGAAGTTTATAACTCTCAGAGTTTTCTGCACTGAGCTTCCCCTAATTTGCCAATTATGAGTCAGGTTTTCTTTCTTCCTCTACCACTGTTTTCTGTGACGGTTTCCACTGGTTAGTCTCTGCTCCAGTAAGCAGTGACTTGCAGTACTTGTCTCTCTCTCCAGTTTTGGGGCAGTGGTTTACCCTGCGTCCTTCCTTCTCTTACAGATCCAAGAAGGGTTATTGAATTTGCAGTCTGTTCAGCTTTTCACTTGTCGTTAGGACAGAATGGTGATTTCTAAGCTCCTTACATATGGAACCAGAAACCAAAAATCCAATAATAATTTTCTCAGAGCAGTTGTTATAATTTTTATATTGAAGATGAAGTATAGTGAATTTAAGACAGATTACTATAGGTGCATAGGTAATAAATATTTAAGCTAGTACAAAAGTTAAGTTTGGATTGGGTTTATTCCATGGTTCTTCTCCATTATGGGAAAAGCATGAGATCCTAGGATATCCAAAAATGAAAAAAGATGCTGAAAGGTAGAAAGATGTGAAAAAGGGGACAGATGAGGTCAGCAAAGTTACAATGCCATTAATTCATGCTCTATATTAAGAAAAAGGAAAAAAAAAAGCACACATTTCCTAGACTGAAGACAGCATTTATTCAGTCAATCACAGAAAGATAGGTCAAGATTTTCCATGGGCAAGTACATTGGAGCTTTTCACATTGTTGTGGTTTGAAAATCAAGTGGCCACAACCTAGAAAAAAGTACAAAGCGAAAGATAAATAAGATGCAGAGACCCTAACCATTTCATAATACGTGCCAAGCAGAGTTCTTATTAACAATTTAAAAACTCAGTTTGGGTTTGAACAGCACTAAAATCAAGATTATTCAAACAGAATATCTTAATATGAGCATTGTGCTCATATTAAGAGTAAAAATATAAAGGTCAACTACCACGCATCTCAAGGTATAATCTTTGATGGTTACTGAAGATTTAAATTCACAGAAGTGAGTGTAAATTACAATGGGCAAATTCAGGCACGAGAAATGAAAGCCTAGCTCAAGGGTAGCAGAGCTGAGCATTTTTAATGGTGCTGCCTGGCAAGCATTCCTCTTCTCTTTTTTAAAGATAGAATAAGTCTGTAAATAGCTTGACAACAAAACCTTCTATAAATAGAATCTGACCAAGGTGTCTGGGATCTGATCTTACTTTGTGAGTCAGGACTCAGGACTCTTGACATGTAATAGTCAATACGGATCTCTGTGGTGACAGATGGTGGGTGAACAGGTCTCGATGAGCAAGATTCTTTAATCCTAAGTATGTGTATGGGTTTCAGAGGACAGATCGATGCCCCAAATTGAATAAAAATGTTGTTTGCATGAACTTGGAGATATTGAAAGAGAGGAAATAGAGCTTTTTTTAGAATATCACAGACATTTTTGGCAAAAAGTTTAAGAACCACTGTGGTAGAGTCTCACTGATGGTCTTCCTAACACAAGTCTTGCAACAAAGTGTTTCTAAATCTCCCATGCTTCAACTCTAACATTGTTACTATTAATCATTTATATCTCCCATTTCTCAAAAGCCATGCCTAATATTTCATATATTAATTTCAACTTTAAATATTAGATTTCTAAAACTATTTTTTTCTATGTGAATGGAGTTTGCATTTATGTAATCAGACATGCATTCTAGTTTCCTGGACTATTTGAATAATAACTAGTTTTCATATAGTTACTTTTTCTCTTTCTGGCTAAAATTGCCCGTAACTCCCAAATGTACTCGGGTTCCTATTTAAATTCCAGATATCCAGGAAAAAAGCTAAACGAAGACAATGACTGTAGTTTTCTCTCCTTGCAATGTCTTCTCACTTGGGATACGTGCATCCTCAACATTGACAACCAGCTGCCATGCCTTGCATAACTGAGATAAGGGCTTTCTTTGATCACCCCCAGCCTGAAGTCCTTTCTCTCATGGGAACGCTGAAATTCTTTTAAATCCTTGCCAGTTAGTAACTGATCACTTTCTACTGTTCCTTATGACATATGTTTTCTTTCATTATCATCTATTTTATTTTGCCTTATTTGCTGCATAGCTTTTCACACATGTATATCTTTTTTTTCCTCCTCCTAAGTTACACACTATTAAAATGAAAGAATCATAATTCATCCCATATTGTACCTTTCCTAGTACTTAATATAGTGGATACCAGGCACTTATCTTTATTTATCAAGTAAATTATATCAAGCTTCTCATGCCCTATAATCTTTGCATCCATTACATTGATCACTTCTTCCTCAACTCTCCCTAAGAGAAGAAATAGCAAGGATTTGGTTAGAATTTTAGGATTTGGTTCCATATCTACTACAAGCTATAAGTCAAAGCCTACAGGTTAGCAATTTCCAGTTTCTTTCTCACTACTATCTTCTAAATAGTGAGTCTCAAATTCAAATGCCTACGCAGGCCAGGCAGATGACATGTCTGTATATTTATGATGAAGCTTTTAATAATTCCCAGGACCTTCAATGCTATCATAAAGCAAAGGAGCTAGAAAAATGAGCCTCCCTGATGCTGTACTATGTATGTGTAGCAATTGGATAAAATGTTCTTTCAAGAGAGAATAGCTCATTAGTGGCCTCAATTAGGTCAGCCTATTAATCTCACAGAGTGGCAGTTCCACTGTGGAAGCCAAATGGAAGAAACTCCAGAGACATTCATAGGAATCCAGGCATCCAGAGGTCCTGTGTTACCATCAGATGTTTTCTGGTCCATTAAACAACCACTGTGACCTCAGGGGTGCATCAGGGGGAAAGTAATAGCAGGAAGACAATAAAATTGCCTAATTAGGTATTCATTATGACAGTTGAAATCCCTCCTCCAGCCACAAAACACAAAAATGTGGTTGAATCAATCAGTAACAAAGGAAGAGAAAACAGAAGGGTAAATAGGTAGGCTGTACACAAAAGAGGCTGGACTGGCATGAATGAAATTAAAGGAAAATTTGAAAAGCCTTGCAAATCCTCATAGCTCTCTAGGAATATATTCTATTCTCTAAAAAGTCTCAAGATATTTTAAAATCAAAGGATGGTTCTAGCTGATGTTAAATACCGTATGAAAAATAAAACTGATATTTTATTCTTTACACTTTTCTGTAAATTTTTTACATAAGCATGTAAAAACACTGATTATATAAAACATTAGTTTTATGTTTTTATGTTGTTGTGTAACAAGCAAACATAGAAAAGGCTTTTTCATGGGGTTTTTAGGAGACCATTCTCTGCAGGTCTCCCAGGTTTCTGTAGTTTCTGAGCAGTTGCACTGACCGCCCTTTGTTTTAGATTGTCTTTCAAAGATGTTCATACAGTCCACACCTTTGATGATAGAGATAGTTTCTTAGATGACAGAGATAGCTTACTGCCCATTTTGAATTCCCTAAACTCCGGGTTCCTTTCCTGTAATGCAATCTATCATGTGTGCACATACTAACTGGCCCTCTACATTTTGCTATGTGGGGATTAGGCTCAAGGAATTACTGCAACAAAATGCTGGTAAGTTGACTTCCATTATTGCTATGAGTAATAAACTGTATTTTGTTTCAAACCCAGGAGTCTCATGTCTTCTATCAATGTCCATAAAATTGTACGTCTAAACTTTTCGCAGCTCTTGATAAAGTTTAATTACTCCTTAGGGTGTTTCTTAGCACCGTCGTTTAATAAGTTAACAGAAAGCACATACAGTATATAGCTCTGTTCTCTTTGGCTGTAGCATAGATGTACCCTTTTCATTCTTTTCTAATTTTTTAAAAATCTTAGTCTACTCTTACTTGTCTTGTCTGAGGTGTAATGAACCATATCTTTGGTCCCCTTTCAGTGGTAGAGAATAATTTATCCAAGTCACCATTTTATCAGCAAAGCAATAGTTTGGGATATTAGCACAGTTTAGTTGTATTTCAACTTGTCTTACCGACCTAGACTGTCACAGGTTTATAGTTACTTTCAAATTTAAGATCGAGTCTGTACCATTTTTGTGTATGATTTATAATCAGCTGTTCCATTAAGAATTCATCTAATGGGGCACCTGGGCGGCTCAGTCAGTTAAGCATCTACCTTCAGCTCAGGTCATGATCCCAGGGTCCTGGGATTGAGCCCCACATTTAGCTCTCTGCTCAGCGGGGAGTCTGCTTCTCCCTCTCCTTCTGCCACACCCCCTGCTTGTGCATGCTCTGTCTCTCTCTGTCAAATAAATAAATAAAAATGTTAACAAAAAAAAAAAAGAATTCATCTAATTACTTCAAAATTTCCAAAGGAAATAGTTGTCTTTTTGCCTTCTTACATTTCTTTAAGTAGATCGAGATAATATCTTCAAGAATTACTGTTACACAACTGAAAAGCTAGAAGTAAAGATGGAAAGGCAAGATCACTTGAAAAACCAACTAAAGACTACTTTTACCAGTAGTCCCAACTGTTTGGCAAAAAGAATACAGGGAAAACACTCCAGTTTGGAGGTGGGGGGAAACGTCTTCTCAATATTTAGCTGCTAGTAGATCCATAATCTATGTTCTATATTAGTCTTTGTTTATTAACTATTTCAATATATAACCATAAATTTCAGTTGCTTACTAAACAAACAGAGCAAATCTTGTATCCTGGTCGAAAATTAGTTGATTAATTGATGGGTAGGCTCAGGCTCTAGGGAATCCCTTAGGGACCAAGAATTCATTATGTGATTCCTCCACCTTCTAAGGTCACCAGCAAATAAGACTGTCAACCCAGAGAAGAAAAAAAGAGGAAATCAGATCTGCTTTCCATTGGGTGGGTTCCTGAGGAAGAACCCTCTGAGGTGAAGGTCTGTGTTCAAGAAGGTTCTGAGGGAGTGGTCTTGGAATGAAGGAAGCATAACTGGGCGGAAAGAAGACTTGAGCTGTAATGCAGTCAAAATAAAGGCCTCTGCTGACCCACAGGGAGCTCTGGAGCTCAGAGTTATCCAGAATTTAGGGTAAGAAGCCATGGCTTTATACCCACACAGCAATATCACTGAGTGCAGTTGTCCCCAAGAAGTAAATATAGCCCTTGTGGAGAGTGCAGCTCTCTTCAGCCAAGAGACGTCACTGGGAGAGGCTATTTAGCTGTGAGCATTGAGCTGTCAACACAGACAACAGGTAGAGGAGTTGAGGGCTTCAGTCCTGAAGAGGGAGATCCTGGTGGCACAGCACAGTACAAACATCCTGGGTGGGAGCTGACCCACAGTACTTCTGCTCACATTGCAGCCCCAGCAAGATCTGAGGAGGTTTGGACAGTGCTGTCTACCTCAGCGGGGCTCACAAAATCCTTGAGACTTCAATGAGAATATAAATCAGCACATTATTTCCTTCATTGAGAAAGTTTTCCTGGGGGAAAAAAATGTTAGCTGAACTTAACTGTGTGCTTAGTGATGTCGTTGATTCATAGTCCAGTTTTAGCATCATGAATTACAGAGTTACAGAGCAGTGCCTGTCCAAGCACCACACTTGGAGAAGCATAGGTCTGGCTCTTCTTCCCAGGAAGAAGAGAGGGCATGGACATGGTGAGCGCTAATGATCTCTGCCACTTCCTGGGATGCCTCCTGGCCAGCTTCTGCCTACACCATTCTGCTTTGCTCTTTATCTTGATTTAGTCTCCCTGCATCTCCATTAATTTTATAATCTGAGATCACCAGTTGTCTCTTCTTTTCTCTTTGTTTCTCTTCCATTGACTGTTAGCTGCTGGTGAGATGCCCCTCTTGCTATTGCTTATTTCCTAACTCTGTAACACAAGGGGTGCTGTGAACTTTGGCAAGAGGACTTGTGGAAACTATGCGATAGAGCACTGGGACAATGATGTTGGAGGCAAGTAGAGGAGATTCTGGAAAATCAGAGGAAGAAAATAAATCCGTATAAAGATTTCTTTTTAAATGTTAAAGTTTTTTTTTTTTTTTAAAGGACAGTTGCTCCTCAGTCTGCTGGTTCACCTATTTTCAGAAAAGAATTAGTCCCACAATTCTTTTATTAAGTTCACTGGGATGATCTTAGAAACTGAACTCCAACATAGTCAGATGATTTTCATGTATAAAAGAGGTTTATGCCTTTTAACTATTTTATCGGCCGTACTAAAGAGAAAATTCTGTAGGAGTTTGAATAATTTCAGGAGGATAGAAAAAATACAAGAAGACAATAATTTAGGATTTGGACAAAGAAGCCATTTACAGAAGAAGGGACAGAATGACACTGGACAGTGTCCGCAGATTCTACCAGGTGGACCACATCCTTATAGCAATGGTTACTACGGAATAAAAAGCTCTGAGGCTGTCTGATGGGCTGTTATGCAACTATTGTAAGAAAACTTTGTGCACCAAATAATGGAAAAGTGGAAAGGATTTGGGTCCTTAGAAGACTTCCCTGGACAGTTGTGGTCCACCATCAAGAAATGCTCCCCTCGGTATATACTATGAGAGAAAAAGAAATGTGTTTATTATTGTCAGACACATTCAGGTGACCTCCGACAGGTGACCACTGACTACCAGACATTCAGTGTATTTGACGGTGAGGTTTTTAGAGGTGTTAAATTTCTCTCAAGTTTATTCCACACATTTTCATTTCTTAGATAAAAGGTGAATTTTTCAGGGTGCCTGGGTGGCTCAGTTGGTTAAGCGTCTGCCTTTGGCTCAGGTCATGATCCTGGGGTCCTGGGATCGAGTCCCAATTGTGGGGCTCCCTGCTCAGTGGGAAGTCTGCTTCTCCCTCTCCCTCTACCCCTTCCCACTGCTCATGCATGTGCACTCTCTCTCTCTTTCTTATTCTCCCTCTCTCAAATAAATAAATGAAATCTTTTTAAAAAGGTAAATTTTTCTTATTTGACTAAATCATGTCTTTTGCACTTCTAATTCTAATTTATGGAATTTCGTGATAAGAAAAGGAGCCTTTTATTGTTTGTTTGTTTATTATATTTTTATTGCTTAGGGATCCTTTAATCTTAATTCCTTCTAGCTTGTAGTGAAGGTTTTTTAATTTTATTTTTTACCTTGCAGTGATGAATACTCATCCAAATTTTACTGTGCTGGTGAGTTGCATTATGAAAACTTACTATTTTGAGATAGTTTCTTTTTTCTAAAGAACAAAAGTCTTGCTATCATTTAGTTATGTTATTGCTTATCACCTATTAGTTCTTTTCTGCAGAAATGAATTCACTGAGACAATTATAATATGATTATGCCTAATAACTGGGCATTTAGAAATGACATTTTAACCTAATATGGAATAGCTTCTTTTAGGAAGAATCTAAAACATAAAATTGTAAATGTGCTTTGATTCAATTATTATTAGCATACAAGGTTCTGATCAAATTTGATGAATTTCAAAAGCTGCAGATTTTCAAACCTAAATTCAGACTGCAATTATACATTTTACCTTTTATCAGCTGAAAAACTTCATGAAATAGCAAACCTTCTGTTGCCAGTCAATTCCCGGCCAGTCGATGGAAAAAGGCAGTGTAGCTTCAGAACCACCTATGCTAGTTGAGATAAAAAAAAAAAATTACTCACAATTGAATCAGATGACCATCCCAATAAAATCAACATATCTTGTTAGTTTTAGGATGACTTTATACTCTGAAAGATTATTGAGGATGATGAAGAGCTTTTGTTCCGTGGATTACATCTACCACTATTTGTTGTATTAGAAATTGCAACTGAGAAACTTAAAAATATTTATTTTAAATAACAAGACCAGTCTCGTTATCTGTTAATATAAGTGACATATTTCTAAATTAAAAATATTTTCTAAAACAAAACACTCAGGGAGAAGAGTGGCATTGATTTACTCTTTACAAATCTCTTCAGTGACTGGCTTAATAGAAGACAGCTGAATTCTTATATTTGCTTCTGCAGTCCATCTTTTGTGAAATGTTGTTTTGTTGAAGAATATTAAGAAATCCCACTGTATCATATCTATATCATCTATATCTATATTTATATCTATCTATCTAGTTGGAAGAGGGAGTTGTATTTCTATTTTTTTTAAAGATTTTATTTATTTATTTGACACAGAGAGAGAGGTGGAGAGAGCAAGCACAAGCAGGGGGAACAGCAGGCAGAGGGAGAAGCAGGCCCCACACTGAGCAGCGAGCTCAACTCGGGGTTTGATCCCCGGACCCTGGGATCACGGCCTGAGCCAAAGATAGATGCTTAACTGACTGAGCAATTTCAGATATATACACCAAATCTCAATAAATAGTGGTTCCCTAAAGATGAATTTCAATTTGAAATCTAAAAGCCTATCACTGAACTGGGTTACATTAAAATATATTGGTTTATCTTGTACTTTAAATAGATCTTCCAGCCACGTAAGATTTTGAAACATCAGGCATTGTTCATTTTGGAAAATACTGGTTTCCTGAGTAATGCAGATGTTGCTAATGTTAAATTTAATAATTTTTAAAAAGATTTTATGTATTTACTTGAGAGAGAGAATGAGCGAGCGAGAGAGCACATGCGGCGGTGGGGGGGGGAGGCGGAAGGAGAGGGAGAAGCAGAATCCTCAAGCAGACTCCCTGCTGAGCAGGGAGCCCAACGCAGAGCTGGGATCATGACCTGAGCCCAAGGCAGATGCTCAGCTGACTGAGCCACCCAGGTGTCCCAAATTTAATTATTATTAAAAAAAGAGTCAGGATCCAAATGCATTCAACATAGATAAGGTTTTATTTATGTGTTTTTTTGTTGCTTAAGAATTATGACTTTTAATATATTTTCATTAGATCAGTCCGACCTCAGAGAACACAAGCGGAAACCATATGGTATAGGTCAGTTGTCATGTGAGATTGGGGGTTGTGTATAATATGCTATACCTGCCACCAAATATGGAAATAATGGATTTTTTCTTAAATCCCACCTTTCTATCTCTTTATGAAAATGTTCAGCATATTGTGTCCTGCATTACCTGAGATGCTAAAATTTGTTATTTTTTATAGTTGCGGAAAAGTAATAGAAACCAAGCACCAAGGGGACACAAAGTGGAAAATCAATGGACAGTAAGATGCTGAACAGTCATAATTTCCACATTCTAGCTCAGTTTGTAATAGTAAAAAGTACAGGGATAGTCCCTTGCTCACCTGGTTTTGAAGCATCAGGACCCACTGCAGTCCTGGGTTCAGACCACCTCTCACCGCTCAATGCCCAGGCTCTACGTACTGAAGCTGTTGCCACCTCCATTTTTCTACCTAGAAATTCCTCTTCGGGTCACTGGGGATTGTTTGTAATTCTGCGGAACTATGAAAACTAGTATGGATCAAAGATCCAATAATACAGAAGAGCTATGACTGAATGTACAATTATCATGATCCAGGCACGGTGCTAAGCAGTTTAAGTATATTAAATTAGTGAATGCTCAGGTTGACATGGTAATCCTATTAAGTGTTATTATTATTTCCATTTCGCAGATTGGGAAATGAGGCCAGAGAAACGTTAGCTTACTCACAGTCAACCACATGGAATGTGGGAGGGCCAGAATTCAAACTGAAGGAATCTGATTCCCAAGCTTTCACATGTAAACTTGCACTATATTAAGAAAACAATATGGAGGCACATTTTTATTTTCTGAAAGTGAGAAAGTTACTTCAAAGCAGAACAAATACCCCTACTTTCATCTTTGTATATATTTTTTACTACCCAGATCTTTTATTTTATTTTTTTTACTTATGACATTTAATTTTATTTTATGCCTGATATTCCAAAATTTCATATTTAGTGAATCTTGTCAAACCATGATTTTTTTCAGGCCTTTAGCAAATAGGGCAGTATACTATTTTGGAAATGTATATTTTAATATAATGTTAAATTTACAGAAAATTTGCAAGAATAGCACAAAGAATTCAATATAGCTTAACCAAAATTCACCCATTGTTAACATTTTCTCTAATCTATTGTTATTCTCTCTTTTCCCCCCTTTTTTGAGTCATTTTAGAGTGAGTTGCTGATACAATATTTTTTTTTACTCCTAAATTTTTCAGTGTATTTCCTAAGGATATTCTCTTGCAAAATTATAGTCAGTTATTAAAATAAGGAAATCTACATTGGTACAATACCATTAATCCAAATAAATATTCAAATTTTGACAACTGATTCCATAGTCAGCTTTATTATTTCACTTTGCTTTTTCCTAGTCCAGCATCAATCACGAATCACATTTAGTTATAAACTTTCCTGAGTCTTTTGATCTGGAATAATTCTTCAGCCTTTCTTTTCTTGATCTTGACAGTTTTAAGTGTCAAGTAATTTTGTATCATATTCCTCGAATTTGGCTTGCCTGATATTTCTTCACGGTTGGATTCAGCTTATGCATTTTTCGGTGGCATATCACAAGTGTGTGTTTCTCTGTGTATCACATCAGTTGAGCCTTGAGATGACTGAAATCCTGGCCAACACCTTGACTACCACCTATGAGAAACCCCGAGCCAGAGAACCCAGGTGAGTCATGTCAAGATTCTGGATCCACAGAAACTATGTGATTATAAATGTTTGTTCTTAAAAAGCTGCTACATTTTGGTCAATTTGTTACATAGCAAGATAGTTCAGATAGTCCGGTGAAAAGCTACCCTTTATATATAATGCATAAAATATATATTAAATGTTTTGTACTTACTGTAGCATGAAACTGAACAATCTAATTATTCATTATTTTTGAATTGGCATATAATTTGTTCCATACGCATCGGTCAGTAGAGTCTGCATGTTTCTAAGTTTACTGATCATATGGTAATATCATTATGATACATCCCAATTTTCATGATGATTCAAAGTGCCTTTTCTGGAGACAGACTGCCTGAGTCCGATCCCGGTGACACTCCACAGGTTACTTTCCCTCTCTGTAAAATTGAGAGAATAATAATGTTTATCACATAGGTTTGTTACCAGGATTAAATAAATTAAAACAGTTAAAGCATTTGGAATAGAGCCTAGTACATAGTAAAAAGTTCAATGAATATGAACGGATTTTTATTTTCCTTTGTTCTTCTATTGTTGGGCTTTTCAGTTGCATCCGACTTGTGATACCTTTTGACCTGTGTCACCGACACCAGCCGCTGGGTCGCCTCTGAATTTCCTGTGGCTGTTTTGTCAGGGTGTCTTGCTGGAACACTCTACAAGTCTGTATCCCATGCCCCGTGCCTGCCCCTTCCTTGAACGGCAGTTGCCCAGAAGGAGTACAAAGCAAGGGAGATCTGCTTCCAAACTCACCTCTTCCGTTCACTGGCTTTGTAGTGTCGGGCAAAGCACTTTCCTTTCCAGTTACCTTGTCTGGAAGTGGGGCTTATCGTGACGACCTTTTACGGTTGTTGAAAAAAGGAATTGGAGACAGAGAATCCGAAGATAATCTAAGTTGAGCCTCTGACATATGGTCGGTGCTCAGTGCACTGGAGCTGTTCCTTCTCAGGATGCGGCTGAACCCTCCAGATGCTGCGTCTTTCCCTCCAGGGCAGGCTACTTCCCAGTGCCTTCCGCTGGGACCGCCTTTCTGCCTGCCTTACTCTCGCTGATGTGAATAAACCACGGAACGGCTTTACTTATTTACAAACGGTTAATTACTCTCTCAAGCGGCTGTGGTAGGACAGATGTCTTCATGTTGAAACTAATCGCTCCTCAAAGGATGTTGAGGATAGAATTTGCAAGGCCTGTTATATAAGTCATGACGTGTGTCCAACAGAATCATCTGAGGGACGTTTTTGAGCTGGACTCCTTATGGCCCTAGAAGAAAGGATTGTGATTCAGCAGGTCTGGGACGGCATGCGGGTTAAGAAACCATTTAAAGCAGGGCACTCAGAGCAAATCAATTCTCAGATCCTATGAGGTTTCTCTAATCTGAATCAGATGAAGAAGACAGATGCTGTGTCTGAAATTTCCTCAGTGACGGCTGCATTTGAAAGTGTTCTCTTTTCCTCAGAGTGAATTTGAACATGTGACACTGAAATATTCTGGCACTTACAGATTTTAAAATCAGAAAGCAATTCTAAAGTTTTATTAACAAAGAAATATTTCAGGAGAGCAACAGTAACCAATAACAATAAACATATGTTTAAAGTAAGCCCTAAACACCAATGATGACTAAAAAAAATACAAAAGTTTTTGTTTAAATTGTATTGACTGGCAAGGCATTCACTTTAGTGAAGACCAGTGGTTCTCAAATTTGAGGGAACTTCAGAAATTCTCTCGGAGGCTTGTTAAAATACAGATAGCTGAACCTCATGCCCAGAGTTTCTGATTTACCAGGTCTTGGGCAGGGCCCATGAATCTGCATTTCTAACCAGGTTCCAGGTGATACGGTTGCTGCTGGGCAGGGACCACACTCGGAGAACCACTGCCCTAGACAAAACCTGCAGATAGATTCCTGTTGGAGAATGGTGACGACAGTCTATCTCAGCTATCGGAAGACAGAGGACTCCTAACAGTCTTGGGTGAAAATCTACTTGCGATTCATCCGTATTTTGTAAAATGTTCAGTATATCTTTCCTAGAGAAAAAACTGAAACAACAAAAGAACATAGAATTTTTTCCCCCAAAAATTCTAAAAAAGTAGAACCCTGGAAATACATGTTTTTGTGCCTCTTTCTGCAGTTTTTATTATGCAGTGTAGACAACTCATAGACTCAATCATTTCCCCAGCTATCCTGGCTTCCCTGTGCTCTGTTGAACGCATTGAGCTCTATAACATGCTTGCTCTCTGAGCTGCAGCTTGTGGTTTCTAAGAGCTCATGGTCCTCTTTGATGCCCCTGACCAAAGAAGAAAAACTCGCAGCTTTGCTGGCAGGTCCAGAGAATATGCAATAATCAAACACTGAAAGGGTTTCTATTGTAAAGTCTTCTTGTTACCACGGGTTCTTTCCTTGACCACCTGAAGGTCTGCTGAAAGGTGAATTAATGATTAATAGTCAATTAATTATTAATCAATGTAAATTGCAAATTGGTTGACTCTTAGAGTGAGTCACTATAAATAAGCAATAATATATCTTGGTTGAATTATGTTTCCCCAAAAGATGTTAAAGTCCTAACTTTCAGTACCTGTGATTGTACTTATTTGAAAATAGGTTCTTTGCAGACAATCAAATGAAGATAGGGTCATTAGGGTGAGCTCTAAGATAATACGACTGCTGTCTTTATTAAAGGGGAAATTCAGACACAGAGACAGACACCCACCTTGGGAGAATGCCTGTGAACATAGAGGCAGAGATTGGAATACTGTGTCTACGATTTGAGGAATGCCAAAGATTAAGAGCAAACCACCCCAGCTAAGGAGAGGCATGGGACAGCTTCTCCCCCTAGCATTCAGAAGAAATCAACCCTGCTCACACCTTGATCTTGGACTTATAGTATGAAGATCTGTGAGACAGTAACTTTCTGTTGTTTAAGCTACTTAGTTGTTGTTTGTTTGTTTTTTTTAAGCAGGCCCTACACCCAACATAGGGCTCGAACTCACAACCCTGAGATCGAGAGTTGCACGCTCTACCAACAGAGCCAGCCAGACACCCCTAAGGTACTTAGTGTGTGGGATCTTGTTATGGCAGTTCTAGAAACTCATACGTGATTTATTCATGAAAACAAAATATTATTGTAACCCATACTATTGTCATATTTCCACTTCACTAAAACTTTTCTAATTTTTCCCACTGTTAGTTTTATTTGGTATTAAATGTCTGGGAAAACAGAGTATATTTCAATAAATAGTTGTGAATGTGATTTGCTCTGTACTTTGAGTGGGGAAAAAGTGTTCTGAGTGTATTTCTACTCCTGCCCTTGTTTTTCATCTGTATGCACTTGTGGCCTTAGATAACACTGCTTAACCATGGTCCTGCCTGAGATGAAACTCTACTTGTCACTATACTTAGGCAGATTCCAACTTTACAGATCTTTCCCCTCAGATCAAAAGACATTTTCTTTTTCTTTTTGTAAGTCAGGCAGCTAATTTATTTTTCAAAATGGTGAGTCAATTTTTCCAAACCACTGCCAGGTTAACTTGTATTTCCTTATGAGACACTCCTTAAAGGAAACAAATTTTATCTTCAGTAGGTTAAGAAAAGAGATCAACGAAAGGTTTTTGCTTTTGTTTGAAATGTCATGTCCGAAAGGAAAGGAAAGTCAGAAGAGGAAAAAAAGGAAGACTTCCACCAGAGGAAAATGTCAGCCAGCTATTTCATATTTTACTCACCAAAATGTGTCCTTTCTCCCTCATTCATTCTCTGTTTCCCCCCACTCTCACACTCAAAGATCACAGTGTAAACAATAGCAATGGAACAATATCTCAATTTTCTTTAATACAGACCCAAGTAATAAAAAGTTTTCAATTTTTGTTTTGAAGTGCTGAAACCCTCTAAAATTGTTTATGGCACTTCATGTGGCGAGTCATATCCAGAGGTATTGGGTGCTGCGAATAATTAAATCTATTTGCCACGACAACATTTTTGGTGCAGTAAGCTCGAGAAAATTTTCACCAAACCTTGTCATTACTTCGGAACTCTTTGGGATTCACTGGTATAATAGCATTCTCTAAAAATGTTTGTTCCTTATTAATTCCTACAGGTAAAGATGATAATTTTTCTGATCTCTCAGTGAGGTGAAAGGTATCCACTGATTTGTTTTGTTGCCTCAAACTGCACTGACTGGTAACATTGGGGGAAATTCAGGCTTCTGTCTTTGAAGAGCTACACATCCTTCTCAAATTTCAGTGTGGTGTTTGAGGTTCTGACCTAACTGCCAAGCCTGCAATTAATTCCAACAATCTGGCTGGCATATGGCAAGTTTTCTAAAGATCACGTCTTGCCTGAAAAAAATAAATCATTTTATTGATTCCTCTTGGCCTGCATATAAATTACACAAATCAGAAAATAGAGTGATTTGGAGAGCAAAGCATTTGCCATTTCTGATTTTGAATTTTGTGAAACGCCTGAGTACTTTTTGCCACTGGGATGAATCCATAAACTGAACTTTAAGAACTTTGAACCAAGCTTTAAAAACTTGGACCTGCGATTTGTTGCTTCCAGGCTTTTCTGTCTTCCCCCTCGGTCCTATTTCGCTCTATCTCTAGCCTGCTAAACTTCCAGGCCCAGAAGAACTGCCCTGGCCTCTGGTTCTGTGATTTTCAGAGCCAAGTTTTCCAGGTTCTTCCCAGTTTCTTGATTCTTCTTCATCAATATCTATGTAAAGCTTTGAGCATTTGTTTAAGATATTTCTCATTGTCATTTATACAAAATATTATCAATTGGGATGATTTGTCCTCGTGGACTGAGAGAAGCCAGATATAGTAGGTATCCCGGAAGATCTTTTGTCATTTTCAAAAGAATAAGAGAATAAAACCAAATAAAACCACCTGGTTACTCTGGTCCTCCATTCTGCCTGCAACGCTCATCATTGCCTCTTCATAAGCAGAGAAAGAGATTTGTGGACCTTCACCCTCATCTGAACTCCCTGCCACAAAGGTCACATACTATCGCCAAAATTGGGCCATCTTATTTTTTAAATGTCAGGCATATGCTAGGAAATATTGTGCTAAATCAATGATCTGTTTTCCGGCTCTCTGCCCACTATGAAATAAAAACGACATGAATTTTACTTCCTAAAAGAAAGGGCACAGTCGTTAAATAAATCTCTAAGAAAAGCCAATAAAATCACAAACTCTTACAGAAGTGGCTTGATACTGTGCTCACTCCGGCAGCACATATACTAAAATTGGAACGATACAGAGAAGATTAGCATGGCCCCTGCACAAGGATGACATGCAAATTCGTGACATTCCATATTTTTAAGAAGCAGAAGTTTTTATAGTCAAAATGTGGAGATTATTGATATATGAAACAGAAGCCAAGAAAATTGGTCTTGTGAAGTAAAACTCTTTTTACATTTAGAGTTCTGTTTCAGATTTCTTCTTTCCCACCCTTCAGATGACTTTGGTTTTTTCTTTGTCTTCAAAGACATTTGTGAGGTCTGTAATTTTTTTTTAATGTAGAAAATGTGAATTTTTTTGTCCTCTAATTTGTTGATGCCCTGTGTTCTCCCTTGGCTGTAAAGACATCTCAATCCTACCTTGGTTCTCTTTATACTCACCAGGTACAAATTACTGGTGTGTTTTATAAGCCGCAGCTACTGTACACAGCCTATCTGATATAATCTTGTTCTGCTGATTTATTTCTTGTAAATATTAAAATGACTCCCCAATTCTTTTGCAGAATTGCAAATAAAATAAAATAAAATAAAATAAAATAAAATAAAATAAAATAAAAGAAGTGGCTTGATACTATTTTGTTTTGTGCATATAATGTGTTGTTTGAAGAAAGGCCCCAAGGACCTTCCTGGTATTGCTTGGCCTCTCAAAGAGAAGCTATCCATTGGGCATCAGTGTGTTTTGTGGGGTTTTTTGGTCACTGAAAGGTAGGCACAAAGGGCAATAACTTAATTTAAAACAACATTGCCTAACATATATCAAAAAATGTCTCATTTGAAAGCTCAGGACATTGGAAAGGCATCCTAAAGAACTTGCTCCTTGTGTCTCCTGACTTTTTTCAGTTTTAGAAAACAAATGGCCTCTGTTGTCTGTTAAAGAACAAAAATTTAACTGAAAAAATTTGAAGATCTAATTGGGTTTATACAATGATTCATGAATGAGGGGACAGCATCCCTTCTCGTAAATGGACAGGTGCTCAGAGGAGCTGTACAAAGTAAAGCTTTTTATAGGCATGAGGAAGGTGGGTCAAGGAGGTTGTTAGCAAAAGGAAAGATTTTTTTCAGGTCTGGTCATCTTCTTTTTGGGGGGATGGACATGGGAGGGGGGATCTTATTATGTAGATGACCTCACTAATACTGATCAGGAAATTTCAGATTGACTGTTTAAAGGTAACATTTCTGGGAAAGGTTGAAACTGCAATTAAATCTTGGTTTGCTGTAGTGGGGGCAAATGACTCTATTTTGGGCCAAATCTATTCAGAGCTTTCTAGAGCTAGGGCGTTAACCACCATTACTTGTATCTGGCAGAGGCTCAAAGGCAGGCAGGGGAGTGGGAAAGTTTTAGAGTGACAAAAAGGGAAGACTTCATGAACTCTGATTGGAGGTTGTGAATGCAGGGGAGCTGGAGGCAGATTAACTAGAAGGACTGTGAGATTGGTTTGGGAGCGTATTTGGCTTCCTCTGGTTGGTCCTGAGTTGCAAGCATGGGCAGTAAAGAAGCTGGCAGTCACTAAGTCCTGACCATACGGGCTGATGGCTGCAAAGGTTGCCACTTGGTCAGAGTGCTATTGACATATATGGTCTGGCCATTGTCCCTTTATATATTCAGTGTCTGGTATAATATATGAAGCTATCGTCCTTTTGATGGAAATTTCAGTGCCCCCCCAATGGTTTTGCTACTGTAAACAATGTAGGTATTTCGATTAGATAAAATGAATGAATATCACAATCAACAGATATGCAAATTTTTTTGTTTCAACAGATATTTTTATCTGGCCCTCAAAACTGCCCTTCTAATTTACCTAATTTTACAATTGTGAAGCTTCATTTCAGATAGATGAGTTGAGAATGCTCTTTTCTTCTAAAACATTGGTTGATGAAGATCAAGTTAGATATATTCTACTGACATTAAATCTAATGAGATAATTTACCATTGAAAAAGAAGTTAGGGATCACATGAAGCATCAATAAAGTGATAAATGGATTAGGTCGGTTTGGCTGTTTTCCATTGACTGCTTCTGGGTTGTACTGCACTTGAGAAGAACATTGGCAGTTAGGACAAGATTTCATAAGCCAGCTGGAAAGACCATAAATACTTTTTTAATTAGTACAAACCACAATGCTTGGAGTAAGAGCCAAAGGAATGAAAAGATACTTTATACACAATTAATGGAACAAGTATGAGTGGAAATGAGAAATGAGATACAGGCAAGAGATAATAAATGGGCTTTAAAATATTAAAAGACACCTGGAATGGAACAGAGTATAAAAATTGGAAAATACAAAAGAAATGGAAAAAGCGAATCCTTGTTTTAAGGATTTAAAAAAATGGATGATACAATTCAAAAGCATTTTCCTTGTTTTAAAGATTTTTTTTAAAAAAGGATGACAATTCAAAAGCATTTTCTTTGTTTTAAGGATTTGAAAAAAAAAGGATGATACAACTCAAAAGCATTTTTGAGTGCCTCCTTGTGAAACATCTTATGCTATAGGAAGCATTAAGAAATTCATAGGTTCTAATCTCAGAAATCCCACAATTTGATTAATATAGGAAACATTATGGTAGAAGTAACTAGAAACCAATTCAAACTGCCTAAAAAATAAGGAAATTTTATTGACTTGTGATTGCAAAGCCAAGAAGAAAAGCAAATGCCGGAGTGGTTTGACACAGTGGCTCAGGAAAGTCAACAAGAATCTGGGGACTGTTTTTATTTGTTTTTGTTTACCCTCCACTCCACCTTTCAGAATGTCAGTTTCATTGTGTCTTTCCTCCTGGACCCGTGGCTATTCTGCCAATAGCTCTCCAAACATTTTGTTTTCTTTCCAGACATTGAATGAAGACCTGAGTTTTGCCTTTATAAGCTAACTTTGGCTCATTTGCCATCCATGAACCAACTCCTTATGACAGGAGGATGGGAATGTGCTGCTTGCCTTAGACCAATCTGGGCTTACACCTGAACTTCTGAATGGGGACCATCCTAGCCACATGTCATGGCTGTTACACAATGGAGGGGCGCAGGTTCTTAAAGGGAAATCTGGGTGCTACAGGCAGAGAGGAAGAGATGAGTGATACTGCGGCTAAACTGGCAACTAAAAAGTATCCACTACACAGTCCTGGTTGAGGGCAGTAGACGAGTATGCAAATAATCCCAACAGAGTGTAGCAAGTGTCCTAAAGTCAAAAGAGTAAGTGTGGGAGGAATCCACATTTAAATGGACTGTTTTGCTTAAATTTTGTCAAAGTAAGCTCCTATGACCTGTGTTATTTGTTTAGTATCTTCCTACTGTTAAAAGACTATTTTCAAAAGAGGGTAAAATCAACACATCTTGTACAGATTAATGATCACAAGTTAAAGATTTTCATTAACTCATTAATGAGGACATCTGTAAAATGTCAGAACCAGTTTCAAAGAAAAGTCCAAAAAAGTACAAACTTATTTAGAGTAAAGGAATATTGAAAGGAGTACATAAATGAAGACAAAACTAGCTAGGAAAGTCCATTGAACCTCTGTTGTAAAGAAGAGAATTTTCATGCCTGTAGACAAGAATTACTTTGTATTGTTATTGGTTATTGATAATTTACAAAGGTGCAAAACAGCTCCCATGGTCACAAGGAGCAGAAGGGGGAGCTGTCGACAATGCGTAATTTTCTGTTGAAGCACACATTTTCTCTATACTGTGGCTCTAAGTACATTTACACAACCAGGTTAAAAAAATTCATTAACCTTCCTGAAAGGGTGCTGTCTACACTCAGTATTTCTATTTTCCCCAATCATGGATGTAAATTTCAGTGTAAATCTCTATTATAGCATTAGGCGTTCCTCCCCTCCCCCTACCTGCCTGGAACACACAGTCTTTTGTATTTGTAACATCAGAGGACATGTTGCTATTTCTATTTCACTCTTTGTGTCAATTTTCTCTTTTTGCTGACTCTCCACCACCCTAGAGCTTGTAGCCAGTAGCTTAGCGTGAGGGCTTCCAAGTAGCGAATTAGTTTATTAGCTGTATGTCCCAGTGAAGGGAAGAGTGGTATTTATTTGGAACACAGTTTAAAAGGCAACAAGACAATACAGTGGCCAGAATTGAATCAGAACAATCATTATTTGCAAAATTATAAGACTGACTTTTTTTTTGAAATTTAAATATAAAAATGGAAAGTCACAAATATAAAGATTTAAGGGTTTTTTTCCCCCATAGCCTTAGTGCTAAATCAATGGAATTATTTAACCCCTAATTGCTATACTACAGATTTCATTAGTGTTCTTTTGAAATAAAAGTGTTTAATTGAACTAAAAGAGGGTTCAAACACAGGTCAGAGATGTTAGCTGGATTGTTGTATAAGAGAATGGTTACTAAGGAACCCAAGGACGTTCCCTCCCTGGAGATTTCCCGCAGGAGAAAGCCTATCCCCTGCCCCGGTCAGCTTACTTAGAAGCATTTCTCTTCATAGTTTAGCAATAAAGTAATTCTCAGGTAATTTGTTACAGCACAGGGAGAGACTCTGCAAGAGTGGATTCGCCTTTCTTTGCTTCTATCACCATAATCTCTGGAGAAACAAAGAGAAATCTGTTTCTCAAGAATGACAGAAAATAAACCAAACATTTTAATCAAGCAAACACAATTAGGAAATAGAATCATTCTCTCCCCCAAGAGATGATGCTCTTTAAAATTTGACTTTACTGAAGAAACAAACATGCATGCTTCCCTTCCATTTTCAAGATGCAAAATCCTTATATACACAAAGGCATTCAAACTTAAAAGAAGAATGCTAGGGAGAGTCTGAAGGCCTGTTTGAGCTTAGACACAGCAGCTCAGGCAGCCTAAACATGAGTCCCAGGTAAAGGGGATTCTGATTAGACACCCCGATTACCAATGACCCCAAATTGTCTCTTTCCAGACCTAGATTTGTGTGTGTGTGTGTGTGTGAATGTGGTTTTCTTTTACATTCATCTTTTTTTTCCCTCCCAACTACAGTTTCAGTTCAGATAGAACCCTGCCGTACTTTGTCCTTCCCTGACTCCAAAAGAGGCCACAGAGATGGGAAGAGAGCTAGCAATCAGTTCTCTCTCCGTGAACCACCATCTCCAGAAATTTCCCTAAAGTGTCAGTCTACACTTTTGGAAACCAAGATAAGTTTATCTCTAAAAGTATGTGAGGTTTTTTCCCCCTACTGATTTCTATAAATTTCTCTCTGGTTGGAAAGCAGAGAGAAAACACACTTTCACACTGATACATTTGATGTTCTAAACTTCTTTCCCGTGAATAGACTATTTCCAAATACTCTACTGACGCCTCTGTGTTGTGGCTTACTTCGATCATTCTGCAGGATGCCAAAGACTCGGAAGCCGGGGATGGGCTGAGAAAATCTCCGCTGCACATTGCCTCCTGAGTTGAGAGCAGCTGCTATTTTGACTTTAGCATAGGGAACATCAACCTGCATTACTGGAGCCGCTTCTCACATTTTTACAGGGTCAAGTACTTTTGCATCTGTAATTCAATTCATATTACATATTTAATATATCATCATCACCAAGATAAAATAGTGAAACAGGAAGATGATTATATATACATATATTTTTCTCAGTACAAAAGCCCGCAATTTTGGGGCCTTGCTTGAGTCACTGTTACATCTTCAATGTATTTTCATTAAAATTTTTATCTTCGAACTTTGAGCCTAAAAGCGAGATGCATTTTTTTTGAAACAATGAATGAGCATTAAGACGCGTCAATGCCTTCAAGAAAACGGTTACTTATGCCTTAGTTGAAGTTTTTCTCAATTAGTCTATGTTTATAGCATTTTGGCTTTGACAGGAGAGAGAAGAAATCCATTATGATATGCCAATATTCTTGGAAAGTTTTGACAAAAGTTAAACTAAACAAAAGCCTTTATTTATTTTCAATTCAATTAAGAGGAATTGCTATATTTAACTTTTCTTTGATTGTTTCCGGATCCAGAAGAAAATAGGAAATTTATTTAAATTATTCTTTCTATTCTTTTCATAAAGCAAGCAAGGTTTTCCTAAATAGATCACTCATAAAAAATTAGGTGTAATCTTTTATCCTACTACCCATATTTTTCTAAGGAAAATCCTCCCTAAAATAAAAGTAGTTCTTCTGACCAATACTATTACGAGATTAATTAGGCGCACACACACAAATCCCCAACTGTATATTTACATTTTACAAAATTAATATAGTTTTCTATCTTAGAAGCACTATATACGTTTTGTCAGAAGACTGGCAGTATGAAGAATTTACCCCTGAAAACAAAAGCATGTTTGTTTGGTTTTGGTTTGCTATTTAGTGTAGTTGGGAAATAGGATACTTCAATTAAGCGAATAGTGTGGTTTGTAGAAAGCGTGTATACGTATATACATACATACACACACACACATTACACACACCTACCAAGAGCAGAGCTGATCTTCTCAAACTCTCTCCTCTCTCTCCAAAAGGCTTCTCCAGGACCCTAGACTCAAGAACTTGTACTTAACTTTGGTTTTTCTTTTTCTTTTACTTTTTGTTTTGCTTCCAGTTTGTTGGTATGCCATGACTCTATCTGTAATAATCTTGGGTCAATCTTTTTTTTCTTAATCTCACAACAGTCATACCATTGAGCCTGAAATAATTCAGCTATAACGGACTCCCTACTTCTTCCCCTCTGGTATTCTGTTGCAATCCTTTCTCCCTGCCATATAAATGAAAATCCCAAACAAATTAAAAGCTGCTTTTAGAACTATCCCCTTAACTGTCTTTATTGTCCTGTCCTGCCCTGCATATGGGCCTCACATACCCTCATGACTTCTCAGGGTCTTAGGCCAAAGGTATATGATTCCATGTGCACAGATGTAGTGGTGAGAATAACTTGATTCAAACAGGCCTTTTTGACAGAAACACAGTCAATAAGATGACCTGTGTGAACTAAACCCCAGGGGCAGACGGGATGCTGTGCATCTCAGAGGAGGCAGCGGGGAGAGAGAACGCTGTAACCTCGGGTAAGTTATTGAACCCTTATTGGTTTCTGGGAGGGTTAGGCGGAATGGTGCACGTCAAACACCAAGAAACAGGTCTCCGTGCGTAGAAAGCACTAGCAATGATTACTTAACATTTACCTTCGAGGCAGAGAGATATGTACATAGATTATAGGCCTTTTGATACTTAAATTCCCCTTTTTGGCATTAATTTTTTTTTATTTTGGAAGTACAGTTGACATACAGTGTTATATTAGTTTCAGGTGTACAACATAGTGATTTGAAAATTCTCTATGTTATCCAATGCTCACCATGGTAAGTGTGGTTACCATGTGTTCCCATACAATGTTATTTTAATATTATTGACTATATTTTCTATACTGTACTTCTCATCTCCATGACTTATTTATTTCATAACTGGAATTTTGTACCTCATAACCTCCTTCACCCATTTAACCCGTCCTCCCACGCCCCTCCCCTCTGACAACCATTAGTTTGTTCTCTGTTTTTATGAGTCTGTTCCTATTTGTTTCTTTGTTTTGTTTTTTAGATTCCACATATAAGTGAAATCCTATGGTATTTGTCTTTCTCTGACTTATTTCACTTAGCATTTTCCCCACTAGATCTATCCATGTTGTTGCAAATGGCAAGACCTCATTCCCTTTTTATGGCTGAGTAATATTCCATTATGTATCCTATACACTATGTAAATATGTATATATCTCCCATCTTCATCCATTCATCTATGGATGGACACTTGAGTGGCATCCATGTCTTGGCTATTGTAAATAATGCTGCAGTAAATGCAGGGGAGCATATATCTTTTTGAATTAGGATTTTCCCTAATTTTTTAGGGAAAAATTAATTTTCCTCATTGTATGTTCTTGCCTCCTTTGTCATTGATTAATTGATTATCTAAGTGGGGGTTTATTTCTGAGCTCTCTATCCTGTTCCATTGATCTGTGTGTCTATTTTTGTGCCCTTTTTGGTGTTTTTGTGGAAATTGTAGTGTTTAGACCTCTTATAATGCTGTTGACAGAGTTTGCTTCTTTAAGCGCTGCTCAAGTTGATGCAAAACAAAACTACATAATTCTATAAAACCTAATCGACTCATTTATGTAAACTATACGGGATGATAATGCACGAACAAGTTGTGTATTTGCCTCAAATCACCAGTATCCATGATAACAATGAAAGAACATAATTCATATTCATGAAGCATCCTTTAAGCTCTGAAAGACTTCATTTCATTTGTGGATAATATTATTTAGTGTCAGTTTTAAGCAAAAGGTGAATTATAGAAAGTGTTTTTAGTGCCACATATAAAATATTCTGTTGTTACTTCAGAGCTTTGTTTTGCATCATTAACAACTGAACACAGATGTGGCAGATTTGCACAAATTCAAATTAATCTCAGGAAAAGAAGACACTTCAGAAAATTACTATCCGTACTGAATAGAGTAAAATAATACAAGTGTGTGGGGTCAATGTTGGAAATGAGAAGGTAGCTGCCCAAAAAAGTTATTAAATGCCTCTGCCCTGGAGAAGAAAGGCTTATTTAAGCAGAAAACTACTTTGGGAACCAATGCTCGGTTAAATAGAGTGAGAGACACAACTACATTTGCTAAAAATGAGACACAGATCTTCCTTTAAATATTTTCTTCTTGTCATGAAGTCTAAGTTTTAAGTTGTGTACAATAAAGCCTTCCATGTGTGTTGTTTCAGATTTTATAAAGCTTTGTATATCTGCATACTAACTGCAGATCAGAAAATTAAGTTTCTGAGAAAAGAGATGGTGATGTTGAGAGAGATTATGTAATTTATCCAAGGCATGGCAAAGATAACATACCCAACTTCCATTCAGGTAGATTTCTCACTACTTTAAATGGACCCTAGAATCTTTCACATTTCCCAGTCAAAAGGAAGGAGTGAAAAATGGGCAAAGGACTTGAATAGACATTTCTTCAGAGAAGATATACAATGGCCAATAAGCCCATGAAAAGATGCTCAATATCGCAGTCATTGGGGAAATGCAAATCAAAACTAGGTTGAGGTACCACCTTCCATCTATCAAGGTGGCTATGTCAAAAACAAAATAGCAAGTGTTGGTAAGTGGGAGGAGTAACGGGAACCTTTATATTCTGTGGATGGGAATGTAAAATTGTGCAGCTGCTGTGGAAAATAGTTTGGCAGCATTATTGGAGTATTATTAAGCCATAAAAAAGGAAGGAAAAATATACCACAACAGGGATGAAACTTAAAGATGTTATGCTGAGTGAAATAAGCCAATTACAAAAAGGTAAATACTGTATGACTCTACTTATTTGAGGTACTTGATGTACTCAAAATTATAGAGACCGAAAGTAGAATATTACTTGCCAGGGACTGGGGAACAGGGAGAAAAAGGGTTTTATCATTTAATGGGTAGAGAGCTTTAGTTTAACAAGATGAGAGAGTTTTGGAGATGGTGGTGATGGTTGCACAACATTGTGAATGTATTTAATACCACTGAACTGTACACTTAAAAGAAGAAAGAAGCAATCAAAGAGATGGCCCAAAGCCTGAATCGAATATATGAAATGAGGCTCCCTTGAATATTGTGAGATACTTATTTTGTTTCTAAAATTCATGTCCCCTACTGTATTACATTATGTCAGCAGATGTCCCACTAAGCCCTCAAAATAAGTGTTATCATCAAACCCAATTTACAGATAAGAAGGTGAGCATGATAGTTAATTTTTGAAGTGTAACAGACTGTCACAAAATCTCAGTGGTTCATAACTGGGTGAAGGTGCCTGATAAGGGTAGTATGCAGACCAGATGCTGGCTTATCTAACTGGTGGGGGCACCCTTCCATTTTAAGGGAATGTAATCAGAGGAAAAGCAAAGGGAAAGTAAAGAAGATAAGTCTCGTTATTACTAGTTTCTCTCGAAGCCTTGATAAGGCAATTTGCATGGGTGTCATCTATTTTTTTTTTTTTTAACCATTGTATTCTTTCCATCAAAAGAAGTTGTCTGGCTTTTCTACCATTCAGAAGGGAATCACTTTCAATTTTAAAACAGCTAGTTCTCTGTAGATATTCCCTGTATAACGCTGTATTGGTATCCACTAAACCATAATTATTTGGGGGTTAAAAGTAGCAACACTGCATGATCCCTACATATGTTATTTTTAACCTTCCATTACCTGTTTCTGTATATGGTATATGCTGGTTTTTCTCTCTAAAGGTGATGTTACTCATAGATAGTGAGGGAAAATGTGTTTACCTTTTTATTTTTACTTTTTTTTTAGTGGTGATGAAAGGGTTAGCCTAGGCACTCAGATTCTTTAGCCAAGAATTTCCATTTAAAGAAAATATTTTATGCACTTATATTTTGAGTTAACTGAATAGTCCACTGTCAACATCAGAAAAATATTATTCATGGAAGCAAATTTAAAAGTTATTTTTAACTTCAAAAGTTTTCTCTTTTCCTTTTAATTTTCATTTATCTTCTTTGGTAAACCTAAAGTAGATATGATAGAAAAGGAAAGATTGTGGGCATAGTTAATTAAGAGAGGTGAGAATTCTCTCCCAGCCTGTTTGGCTGGGTCATATTATACATGGTATTATACATCACGGATAAAGGATTGCCACTGCTACTGCTATAGCCTTAATGGTCGTGTCTTCCCCAAAACTCCTATGTTGAAATCTAATCCCCAGTATGGCGGCATTTGGGGCTGGGACCTTTGGGAGATGATTAGGTCATAAAGGCAGAGCCCTCAGGCGTGGGATTAGTGGCTTAGCACCTTTGTAAGGGAAGTCCCAAAGACTTCCTTTGCCACGTTGTATGTGAGGACACAGTAAGGAGGAGCTACCTATGAACCAAAAATGGAGGCTCTCCCCAGGCAACTGAATCTGTTGGTGACTTGATTTTAGACTTCCTCACCTCCAAAACTGTGAGCAATAAATTTCTGAGTTGTGTATACACAACTCATCTCTGGTGTTATGTTATGGCAGCCCCAAATGACTAAGACAGTCATATTGCAATAGCCTTTTGTTGAAGTTACTAAGTTAAAAAAAAATAATTATTGTTTTGGTGTCAGCATTTTCAGAGAAAAACATTTTCTTTTAATGCTTGGTCTAATACCTCATGACTAAATGACATTTAACCCAGGAACATAACTTCGTGCTCACATTTGAAAATCAATCAATATAATTTACCATATCAACAGACCAAAAAAATAAATAAATAAAAAAGCTTGAAAATAGAATATGGTCATCTCTTTAAATGCAGAGATAGTAATTGTCAAACCCCAATATCCATTTCGGAGCAAAAACAAAAGCAAAAAAGCAACAACTCAGCAAATAGGAATAGGAAGGAACTTCCTCTATTTGATAAAGGTTATCTATAAAAAAACACATAGCTAACATCCTACTTAACGAGAAAGATTAAATACTTTCCCCCTAGGATTAGAAACAAGGCAAAGATGTCTGCTCTCACCACGTGCAGTTAGCATTCTACAAATGGTGCTAGCCACGCAGTAAGACCGCAAGTAAAAGAAAGAATGTGAAAAAAAAAAACCGGATTCAAAGAGGACATAATCATCTATGTAGAAATTCTATGGAATCTCTAAAAAAGCTCCTAGAACCAATAAGGGAGTTTGGCAAGCTTGGAGGATATAAAATCAATATACAAAAATTAATGTTATTACTATAAAATAGGCAAAGGCATTTAGAAATAGAAATGAAAATAACAAAAACAATTACAGTAGCATCAATAAATATGAAATAGTGATAAATCTGACAAAAATGTTCAATACTTATACATTGAAAACTACCAAACATTGCTGAGAGGTGTTAAAGAAGATGTAATTGGAGAATTATACCATTTCCATGGATCAGAAGAATGAATTATTATTAAGGTGAGATATATAAAAATAAAAATAAATATAAATATATATATTTCCTTGGCATTTCCATATGGATTTTTGAATCAGCTTGGCAATTTCTTTCCTGCTGGTATTTTTATGGGGATTGCATTGCTCCATTTGTTGATAACTATTTGATTTTCTCATTGTCCAATTTCTATCATTGGTAAATTTATAAGATAATATTTTTGTTAAACAATTCAGCCAAAGGTTTTGTGGAATATATAGTTTCTTTTTTTCTTTTTTTCCCTTCACATTAGGGCTAGCTGGTGATTGGTAAACTTTACTAAGTGCTAATCAGTTTGGAAATAAAATTACCCCTTAGAGGAAGTTATTTACTTTATCATCACTTAAAAAATGATCAGAATTAGCGAAGTGAAAGAATCTTAGATCATAGGCTGTTATCTGTATTATAAAACTGACTCAGATTCAAGGAAAAATTTCTTTCTTAATTTGTAATTTTATTTTGCATTTTTATTGAATTAATGATTTGTTTAGGTCTTAGATTCTAGGAGGAAACCAGAGAATTTCGTCTTGGAGATGATTCACTCTAAAATAATAAATATCTCCCTGGGCCTTCAGATTAAAGATCAAATCGTTAGAGAAGTAATTTGAGTTTCAGTGCTTATAATTTATCATAGAAGGTGGTTGCCAAAGTAACAATAACATTTGTGGGGACTGAAGAAGTAAAAGAAATAATTCATACTGTTATGAAAAAAAATAAGTCAAAATAATTTAACCTACAATAGAAAGTTACTAAAAGCAAAAATTCGAAAGAATACTTTTCTTAAAGAAATTTTTTTTGGATTTATGTCATATGTGTTTTTATATCTGGAGTTTTGTTACATAAAATGATAAATACAGATCAACCAATGATCAAGTCCTGGCTGTAGCTAATCTGTCACCGATTCATTCATTCATCAAATATTTATTAAGTTCCTACTATGTGCCAGTCCCATGTTGGTGAAAGTTTGAATAAGATGGTTTTCAAACTTTGCAAGGAGCTTACAGTGAGGTTTAAGGCAATAGGATCCCTTGGATTGGCTGTGTATTCAGAATGGATTTCTAAAAAACCATAGTTGTCTAGAATGGTTAGTCTTGCAGACAAAGAAAAGCCAATTCCTGTATAGTCTAAAGTGAGTTTAAAATAATTCAAGTAGGGTTGCCTCAGGGAAGCTGTGAAATAAATAGCTTATCTATGGCAGACCACATGCCCAAAATGTAACAAATATGAGAACTTCATTTGAAGACTCAGCCAAAGATCCAACAGCAATCTTTGCATTTAATGGATAGAAGAGAACAAAAGAGAGTGGGTATGTTTGTATTTTTCACTATTGTTTTCCCTAGTTATACTAGTACATAGCAATCATATTAGTAGAAATAGTACTTCCATAGAGCCACAGTATATGTGCTGAAAATTACGTCTGAAAATGGTTTAAATACAGAGATTAACTGGTCACTTCAAAAATCAATTTTTATTGGATATTGGCTCTCATCTGCTTAGGAAATATACATTAGATGAAGATTATATTGTGATGTGTGTTTCTGTGGACTTCTGCTCCAGTGCAGAATCCATCTTTCTATTTGGAGATGATTCTCTCTGTAACTATACATCTAGTCTCTGTAAAGGAACACAGAACTGTGGGCTGGCATTTAGCAATACACTCACCCCCTTCTCTGCCCATCCTAGAATCAGCGAAAACTTGGGAACTACATTTTGGAGACGTCTTTGTTAGCAGAGTTGTATTTAGACCCAGCCCATTAGGCATTCACACAAAATCTTGGAAGGTAGACCTGAAGCAAAAGTCACTATCCTTCCTCTAGCAGCAGCAGGCAAATTCACAGCCTTTGTCAAACCTGAAGTTTAACAGCAATCTCCAAGCATTCCCCCTCAAATCCTACATTTGGGGGCCGAGATGCCAAGGTAGCTATTGCTAATCAACAGCCTCGTACAATTTTTGACCAAAGCGACCTTGGCTACGTCAGCATGTCTACAGGCTAGCAAAAATCTGAGGGCTGAAAGCTTTTCTAATTATTTCATAAGCACCTAGTTAGTTCTTTTTATTAAATTTCTTCTGGTTGAAACACTTAGAGAGGGTTCTCTTTTCTGACTTGAATCCTGACTAAAACACAGGAAATGACCTGCCCTTCCCTGCAGGATCCAGAAAAGCAGACCCCTCCTGCTGCTTTTCCTGTGGGAGCTAAGGCTTAAGTCCCAAGCGTGGCTCATTGCTGGGAGGTGAAGTTCAAGTGGATAATCCATTGGTGACAGCAGCAGAGATGTGTCTAGTGGCAGAGACACTGAAGTCTGGTGACGGCTGTGATGTCCAGGCTAGCCTATTCCTGACAGATCTGCATTGTTAGTTGATTTTTCTGAACTGCAAATTGTTTGATTTACTTTTCATGTCTGTTCTGTCAGTCGTCTAAACCCTGTATATCTTTCTAAATAAATGTTTTTGAATTGTAGTCAAAGCCCAAGAATCATAACTGATATAACATAACCAAGATATAGACAACTCATACCGCATAAACCACCTGTAATAATGGAAGTCCAGACACCAGCCTTTAGGGAGAAGTATTGTGGATATACAGGGGGCCGACTTGCTAAATTTGCAACATGTCCTGACTTCTTAAAATTACATCATTTGAATGAGGGTGTTTTGTCTTCCTCATCTGTATGTAAGAGTTAGAAACTGTTTTCAAAATGCTAAAGACATACTGGTGTCAATTAATATCTTAGAGATGTTGAAACAATCGAATTTAATCCATTTAAACTACAGTTTAGTATATGGGACTATTTCAAAGAATTATTGGTAAACCTAATGTCTGATGACACTAAAAACTAGCAAATGGTTTATTGCAAAGTAAGTTTGTCAAAGATATAATTATTCATTACCAAGTGAAGGACAATGAAGACATAATGTGCCCTGAGAAACATTTCTTATTCTAATCTCCTAACAATTTTTAATAAATGTTTTGCTTAGATTTTTCATTTAGTTATCAAATATGTTTTCCAAATTTTTAGTTAAATGGCAGTATTTTTTTCTATTTTTGGTTGTATGTAGATCAATTTTCCTAAAGTTTTTTCAAAGACAGGAAACTTAGCCAACTTATTTTCCAATTTATTTTGTGCTATTTATTTATTTATTTATTTATTTTTAAGATTTTATTTATTTATTTGACAGACAGCCAGCGAGAGAGGGAACAAAGCAGGGGGAGTGGGAGAGGAAGAAGCAGGCTCCCAGAGGAGGAGCCTGATGTGGGGCTCGATCCCAGAATGCTGGGATCACGCCCTGAGCCGAAGGCAGATGCTTAACGACTGCGCTACCCAGGCACCCCAGTGTGCTATATATTTTAAAGTATTTTAGTTTTTTCAAGATTTCAAAATTCCCTTTCTTGAATGAATACCCTGTACCTTTTATATGTATCAAGTTAGAAGATTTTTTGTCCTACTTGAGGATGAGTCAGAAAATGAGTCAGAAAGTGTTTCTTGCCCTGACTTATAAGTCTTTCATTTCTTTGTGTTTGATCAGTCTTTTGTTTTGCTAACTATTAATCTAGTAATTTATATGATTTTTCTTGGGGTTCCTCTTCAGTTAATAATATTTCTCCAGTTTAAATCTTTTATTTTAAATCATCTATTTCACTTAAAACACAACCTATTTTGGGTGTAGACATCCTTAAGTAATAATTTGCAAGTTCTGGGATCAATATCTTAAGTTATTATTTGCAAAGCAGCTTTAAACATGATGTAAGAGAAAGTATATAGGACCTAATATTACTATGATCCAGTCCCGGTTGTTCATCAAAGCTCTGTATGCATGCGTTGCCTCGGGGAAATTATCTAAACTCTCTTAACTTCAAGTTCTTTACTTGAAAAATGAATATGATAAGGTCTAGCTTTCAAAGTTGTTTCAAAAGTTAAATTATAACCCACAGCAAATATTTTTTTAAAAAAATTAGTTGTCTGAAGTTTAATTGTAAGGGGAAAGCAGTAACTATTGAAATGATAATATTGAAGAAAGCCATTTCTGGAAAAGAATGTTTATAAAACCTTAGATTTTTGTTATAAATTAGCTTGCAGAAGCTCATTATAAGATAAATTTTGGTCACCCTGCGGAGTATGATCCTACTTTCTTGGGAAAGAGACAACAAAAGGATGAGTGTTATGATTAGCAAAACCACCGCAGAAAATGTTTCAGAGAAAACGCCCAGAGGCTCAGTTATATGGTTCATCAGTGCAAAGGACTGCCCAGCCAATGAATTCTGGCCACTCTAGAAGATTCCAACTTTGGAACAAAGTAACATAAGGTTACCTCTAGCCACTTAAGCAGAGACAAAGGAGGTAGTAGAAGGAGAAAGATTCAGTGTGCCAGACACTGTTACTCAACACCTGAAGCAGGTAAAAGCAGAGCTATTCTGGGTCAGGGTTGGGTACAAGTCTGGAGACCTGCCCTCCCTGGGCTCATCTCTCCTGAGAGGCCTCATGTGAAGAGTTTGTCCGCTCCTGATCTACGGAGAGGAAAGCAGGGAAAGGTGAAAACAAAGGCCAGCTAAAAGTCTCCCTTAAACAAGGAGAAAAAAATCTGTAGGAGGAAAGGAAGAGAGTTAGGTGATAATAGGGAGCAGATTAATGTATAAAATGAAATTTATTGCCTCTAATGGGCAAAAAATAAGGGAAAAGATTTAATCAAAAATGCATTTGGAAAGATAAATTTTCAAATTACCATAGACTCATGGGAGAGATATTTTATAATAAGAGGCCTTCCATACTCCAGAGGTAACCGCTCGCTTCATTCATATATATATATATATATATGAACACACACACACTATATATATATACACACACACACACACACACACACAGCCTCGAAGTCTTGAAGATAACCCTTAGTAGTGTTTATATAAACATGCGTTTCAGAATAAAAATAATTTGGGTTTGAATCATGGATCAGTCATTAAGAGTTTTGACACTTTGAGCGAGTTAATTACCTTCTTTGGTATTATCTTTAAAATATGAGTATATAATAATATCTAGCTCATGGAGTTCCTATGAGAGTTAAATGAAGTAACTCATGTCAAGTACTTGACATGGTTTCTGTCATAAGTTTATGATATTTATTAGCCAAAATTTCAATGGAACTGCTGTATCAATAATCAGGATTCTGGCTCACCTTCAAGCTAAAGCACTGAAAGGGAATTTAATTCAGTTAATTTAAGAATAAAATGTACTGGAAAATAAGAAATATATATACTCAAAGTAGTCTGTTAGCTGTTCACAATTTATGAAATAATTTAATGAAAAAATGCAATAATAGCAGTAAAAATATATGGCAAGAAATTCCAAAAAAAGAAATTTGGCAGAGAATAAGAAATATACTTCATTCTGCTCATAATATGTTTGAAATGTATTAGTTCTGAAGATGTGTGGCAAAGAGTGTCTTTCAAAATTCTGACTGTGATTCATGGGACATTCTCTAGAACAGACCACATGCTAGGTCACAAATCAGGCCTCAACAAGGACAAAAAGATTGAAATCACACTATGCATATCTTCTGACCACAATGCTATGAAACTTGAAGTTGACCACAAGAGAAAGTTTGGAATAACAACAAATACATGGACGTTTAGCAACATGCTACTAAACAATGAATGGGTCAGCAAGGAAATCAGAGAAGAAATAAAAAAAGATACATGACAACAAATGATAATGAAAACATGATGGTCCAAAACCTTTGGGATGCAGCAAAAGCAGTCCTAAGAGGGATTTGTATATTACAGTACAGGCCTACTTTAAGAAGCAAAAATATCTCAAAGAAACAACCTAGCCTTGCACCTAAAGGAGCTAGAAGAAAAACAACAAATGGAGCCTAATGACAGTGGAAGATGGGAAATAATAAAGATTAGAGCAGAAATAAATGATATAGAAACAGAAAAAAACAATAGAACAGATCAATGAAACTTGGAGCTGGTTCTGTGAAAAAATTAGTAAAATTGATAAACCCCTAGCCAGATTTAACAAAAAGAAAAGAAAAAGGACTCAAATAAATAAAATCACAAATGAGAGAGGAGAAAAAACAACCAACACCACAGAAATACAAGCAATTATAAGAGAACATTATGAAGAAATATATGCCAACCAATTGGACAATCTGGAAGAAATGGATAAATTCCTAGAAACATATAAACTACCAAAACTGAAACAGGAAGAAATAGAAAACTTGAACAGACCAATAACCAGCAAAGAAACTGAATCAATAAACAAAAATCTCCCAACAGACAAAAGTCCAAGACCACAGGACTTCACAGGTGAATTCTACCAAACTTTTAAAGAAGAGTTAATACCTATTCTTCTCAAACTATTCCAAAAAGTAGAAATGGAAGGAAAACTTCCAAATTCATTCTATGAGACCAGCATTACCCTGTTGCCAAAACCAGATAAAGACTCCACTAAAAAAGAGAACCACAGACCAATATCTCTGATGAACACGGACAAAAAAATTCTCAATACATTAAAAGAATCATTCCCCACAATCAAATGGGATTTATTCCTGGGCTGCAGGCATGGTTCAATATTTGCAAATCAATCAACATAATACACCACATTAATAAGAGAAAGGATAAGAACCCTATGATAAAATTTCAATAGGTGCAGAAAAAGCGATTGACAAAGTACAACATCCATTTGTGATAAAAACCCAAAACAAAGTAGGGAATAAACCTCAACATAATGAAGGCCATATATGAAAACCCCACAGCTAATATCATCCTCAGTGGGGAAGAACAGAGTTTTGCCTTTACGGTCAGGAACAAGACAGAGGTATCCACGCTCACCACGGTTATTGAACATAGTACTGGAGGTCCTAGCCACAGCAATCAGACAACAAAAAGAATTAAAAGGCATCCAGATTGGCAAGGAAGAAGTCAAACTTTCACTATTTGCAAATGACATGATACTCTATGTAAGAAACCAGAAAGACATCACCAAACAATTGCTGGAACTGCTACATGACTTCAGCAACATCGCAGGATATAAAATCAACATACAGAAATCTGTTGCATTTCTTTATACCAATAATAAAGCAGCAGAAAAAGAAATCACGAAATCTATTCCATTCACAATTGCACCCAAAACTATAAGATACCTAGGAATAAACCTAACCAGAGAGGTGAAAGATCTGTATGCTGAAAACTGCAGAACACTTATGAAAGAATTTGATGAAGACACAAAGAAATGAAAAAACATTCCATGCTCATATTGTTAAAATGCCTATATTTAACACAATCCCTATCAAAATACCACCAGCCTTTTTCACAGAGCTAAAATTTGTATGGAACCACAAAATCCAATTCTGGATTTCAAGTTATATTACAAACCTATGGTGATCGAAACAGTATGATACTGAAACAAAAATAGACACCTAGCTCAATAGGACAGAACAGAAAACCCAGACATGAACCCACAACTACGTGGTCAGTTAATCTTCAATAAAGCAGGAAAGAATATCCAATGGAAAAAAGACCATCTCCAACAAATGGTGCTGGGAAAACTGAACTGCAACATGCAAAAGAATGAAAGTAGAACACTTTCTTACACCATACACAAAAATAAATTCAGAATGGATGAAAGACCTAAATGTGAGCAGGAAGCCATCAAAATCCTGGAGGAGAACACAGGCAATAACCTCTGACATTGGCTGTAGCAAATTCTTAGTAGATATGTGTCCTGAGGCAAGGGAAGCAAAAGCAAAAATAAACTATTGGGACTTCATCAAAAAACTTCTGCACAGTGACAGAAACAATCAAGAGAACTAAAAGGCAACCTACAGAATGGGAGAATGTGTTGGCAAATGACATATCTAATAAAAGTTAGTATCCAAAATATATAAAGAACTTATATAAGTCAACACTCCCAAAACACAAATAATCCAGTTTAAAAATGGACAGAAGACAAGAAGGGACATTTTTCCAGCACTACCAGGTATTTACCTAAAGCATACAAAAATGCTAATTTAAAGGGATACATGCACTCCAATGTTTATAAGCAGCATTATCAACAATAGCCAAATTATGGAAAGAGCTCAAATGTCCATCAACTGATGAACAGATAAAGAAGATGCGGGATATATGCACATGGAATATTACACAGCCTTCAATACATTAACACTCTGTTAAGAATAGTGAATACTTTGTATCATAAAGAGATTTTCATATTACCTTTGAGTTCTCAAAACCTAGTCCCAAGACTAGTGGTATCACCATCACCTAGAACTCATTAGAAAGGCAGTTCTTGACCCTATCCCAGCCCCACTGAGTCAGGAACTTGGGAACAAAGCTCAGGAGCTACATTGTATCCAACCCTCCACGGGATTCTTACACATGTTAAAGTTTGAGAACCACTGCTCTAGACACCATCACAAAAGAACCATAAACCAACGGGAGAAGTCTGCCCTAGTGAGGTACATATATATTTTTGTATAATTCAGAAAAAGTTTTCTTTAGTAACTTAATACTTACAAAGTAATTTTGAAAGATTATCTCTAAATGTCACTCATTTTATCTGGTTGACTTTGTTAGTGGAAAATCTATGGCATATGGATTCATTAAAACCCTATTCACTCATACATATTTAACCTAATGACCACATTTATTTTCTCTCTCCTCTAAAGCCTGTTAATCCTTTTATCTCTCCTAATCACCTATCAATTTCCAAAATTTCTTTTTTTTTTCTTTAACCCAGTGCTTAATTGCTGTTGGGAAGATAAACCTCCTTCCATGTTCAGATACAAGAAGTTGCTCTAGGTCTATGGATACTTTAGCTTATATGTGGCTGAATATTTATAATCTCTTTGTGGCTTTCTTCTGTAGTTGTAATGTATGATATTCATTGGTTTCTGGTTTATTATTAGCTACCTATTTTATTTAAATAAATTATTTTATTATTATTATTTTCTTTCTTAAAAGAGGCTGATTTTACTTCCCCAATTCTTCTTTGGTTGCAAATGCACATACACAATTGATGACTTCAAAGTAATTAATTGGTTATAATTAACATTAATGTCAATAGAAGCACGTATTGCATGTTTTCTGTATCCCTAGTACTTTAATAGCCTGCTAAGCACATTGCATAATGATCACCTTTAATGTCACAATTTATTATTAACTTACAAAAAACAACCGTGTGTGCTATTGATAGGTATACTTTAAAATCGAGACTTGAACTAGGGTTTTAATGCCTCCAAAAAATATGAATGCAAATACATTGTGACTTAGAGTACTTTCTGACTCTCTTTTGAGATATCTTTAGAGCCATTTTATGAATCACAAGAAATTCTGCCTCATTATTTTGGATACATAAAAGGGAGTCCATACCCAATATCATTGCACTCAGTGTTATGACTTACCTAATTTTAGCCAAAGATTGTGACTGGGGCACTCAGTTGGTTAAGTGGCTCAGTTGGTTCAGTGGCTGACTTAGGCTCAGGTCATGATCTCAGAGTCCTGGGATCCAGCCTTGTCTTGGGCTCCCAACTGGGCAGGGAGTCTGCTTGCCCCTCTACTCCTTCCTCCACTTACTCTCCCCCCCCTTTTTTTAAAGGACTTTGGAGAGAGAGAGAGAGAGGAAAGGATGAATGAATCAGTATTGCTACAGCCATGTCTTACCCTTTCTGGAATTCAGAAGATAACTGTAAAGAACTTGAGTTACTATGGGGCACCTGGGTGGCAGAGTTGGCTAAGCATCTGACTTTGGCTCAGGTCATGATCTTGGGGTCCTGGGATCTAGCTTCCTGCTCAGCAGGGAGTCTTCTTGTCCCTCTGCCCCTCCCTGCTCATGTTTTCTTTTTTTTTTTTTCTTTCTCTCTCTCTCTCTTAAATAGATAAACAAAATCTAAAAAAGAAACCCAAAAACATGAGTTGTTTTAAAATTAGTTTTAGTGACGTAGACTAGTTTTATTGATCAGAACATTTTTTCTTTAAAGGTAGGTAATGTAGTTTAAGTTTTCCATTAGATTGGACACAGCCAGATTTGTTTCTGCATTCTTATTTACAGCATAGTGAAAATGATTTTCTGAAGCTAGAAATTCAAAATAGGCACTCTGGATTTCCATATAAAATTTATAAAGCAAAAAAATGATATGATTTATATATTTGACCAAACAATGAATGCTTAATAATTATGTGTCATTTAGATTTAAAAAATATTCTCTGAATCTCAAAATACCTGAAGGTTTCAGCAGCATCTTTACATGTTTGGATGCTTCTTGTTCCCCAGAGATATTTTCCATCACTACTAGGACAAAGTTCCAAAGCAGCTAGCCAGGTTTTGTTTGTAATTCACACATATGAAATGGAGAAAGGAAAGAAGATTTCTCCAGCTTTCAGATTTATTAGTTTTTTTTCTCTAAGCTTTCTTGATCATACAAGTGTATACGTGTTTAATTGGCAAAAACAAGAATCTAGGGATAGTCATAAATCACAGCACACTGTCCCTAAAAACCAGGAAAATTAGAAAGTTGATGGGAATTTGTGTATAATTAGAAGTAGAAGACAGTTGAATGACTGATTTGGTCTAGTTTTGCAGAACCCCAAGAAACCACAATATACATATCTTATTAAAAATTATAAATTTGTACCTTTGATGTAAAATCATATTTCTTCAGGTATATATAAATAGTACCAAGAGACATGCTGTTTTCAAAAATGTTTCCTTATACAAAATCAACTTGCAGTTTTAAAAATCCATATAAAATAATATTTAAATGAAGTCTGTTTTCATATCTGTGTCATGCAGATAGCAAGTAATGACAGACATTAACTACACAAATGTCTTATATTTGTCATGTAAAGCAACAGAAAAATAAAGCGAAAGAACAGAGGGGCATTAATGCATCTTCTAATATGGATTAGGTTTTTGTGTTTGATGTTATTATGTACATTATACATCTTAATTCCCAAAATAACACCTGCAGTGGTTATTAGTCCCACTTTAAGTGAAAGTAATTAGGTTCAGTGAATTAACATGATTAGTTCAAGGTCATATATTTGATGCATTCAGTTTTTCCAGAGCATCATACAAATAGAACCATACAGAATGCACTCTTTTGTGTCCTTTTTTCCCTCTCAGCATTATTTTACCCCTAAAGACTCATCGAAAACAAAAATGTAGTTCCATTTGATAAAAATCAATGCCAGGATTTCAAACCAAACTTTTCAAATTTCAAAGTTTTTGTTGTTTTTTCTTTACTACAGCGACAGAAGGCTAATGCGTGGCTTTGATCTCTTTAGGAGATACAGATAACAAAACATACAAAAAAGGCCTTAATAGCATCGATGATCATGTATAGAGAATTAAAATCAGGTACCACTAATCTGCTAGGTTGGAAAAAAGAAAAAGTCTCAAAAACCAAGTTTTGTTAAGGATGTTGGCAATGGGAAAACTGGTGTGAATATATATTGATACAGTATATAATTGTTTTGGAGAACAATTTGGCATTATTTAGTAAGTTGGAAGATGTGCATTTTTTAGAAACCAGCTATTTCACTTATAGGACATATGTTTGTACTTCAGAGGAACTCTTGCATATGTGTACCAAGATACGTGCAAAAAAAAATGTTCTGGAAGGTATTGTTTTCAAGAGCCTGTAACTAAAAATAGCTCACAACTATTGTACCCCAAAGCTGAATTTATCCTAAATATTTACCAAGAGGACAATGGATCTATGAATTGCTGTATATTTATTCAACAAGTCTTAGTGATGAAAATGAGTGAAGTGAAGTTATGCATATGAGTCATTCTCATCAAAATGCTGACTTAAAGGTCATGACACAAGATTATCTGTACAGTACGTTTCGTTTATATTAATTTCAAAGACAAGTATGATGTATTGCTTAGACAAGCATCTATAGTAGACAAAGTTCTAAAGGAAAATCAAAAAAATTAATTGTCACAAAGTCAGGATGGAGGCTACATTTACCTTGAGAAGAAAGATGAGAGATGGAAGAAATGAATATTGATTAGCAGGGATTTAGGAATATGTAAATGTTCTTTTCCTTGACGATTGTTCCATGAGTATTTGATTTAAAATGATTCTTAAACTTGTACATATTTGTGTGTATGTTATTTCACAATTTTTTTTTTAAAGACTTCATTTGACAGAGAGAGACAGCCAGCAAGAGAGGGAACACAAGCAGGGGGAGTGGGAGAGGAAGAATCAGGCTCCTAGTGGAGAAGCCTGATGTGGGGCTTGATCCCAGATCGCCGGGATCATGCCCTGAGCCGAAGGCAGATGCTTAATGACTGCACCACCCAGGCGCCCCTGTTTCACAAATTTTAAGTGAAAATATTTTAAAAAACAAACAAAAAAGTGAATGACAAACTTTCCATCCAGAGGCATAGAAACATTAGATCCCCCTGAAAAAGAACTTCAGTCAATAGTGTGACTAGGGTAAAAACAAGAAAAACAACAAAGATAGAAGTAGGAAGATGAAAATCTCTCAATTCATTACAGGAAACTGGAATACTCATATACAAAAGTTAAGCATCTATATCACTTATGAATATAGATCTAAAAACTGAATAGAAAATAAATTTTTTAAAGGTTTTATTTATTCATTCGACAGAAAGACAGCCAGTGAGAGAAGGAACACAAGCAGGGGGAGTGGGAGAGGAAGAAGCAGGCTCCCAGCGGAAGAGCCTGACGTGGGGCTTGATCCCAGATTGCCGGGATCGTGCCCTGAGCCAAAGGCAGATGCTTAACGACTGAACAACCCAAGCACCCCTGAATAGAAAATATTTTAAAATTATATAGTGAATTAAAAGATTAATTCATTTTGAACAAGTTAGATTCATTCCAAAAATTAAAAAAGGAAGTTCAACATAGAAAATCTATTACTGGTGAGTAAATATAATGCCAAAAAAATTATTAAAACTCTAAGCAAACCAAAAATAGAACACTTCTATTGCCTCATAAATTGTATCTAACAGAAATCTGACAAACCAGATAAATGTGAACTATGTGAAGTAAGTCAACAAATTCAAGAATAAATTAGTGATACCTGTAATCTCCCCTTCTATTTCACTAGATGCCCTAGCCAATGTAATAAGTAAGGGAAAGTGAATGAGAGCATCAATATTCAATAGGAAAAGATTATCATAATTTAAATTCTATATAAGCATTTTCCTACAAAATTCACAGAAACAGGTAAAAAAACCTTTTAGAAATACTAGTTCAACAAAATGATCAGATATAAGATCTGTAATTTTTTATGATTAATAAAACCAACTTAGGAATGGAAGAAAAATCTCATTCAAAGTGAAATCTGTAAGATGCACAGAGCAAAGGCAATTCAGTGGAGAAAGGATAGTTGTTTCTCCAAATAGTGTAAGAACAATTAGACATCCATATGAAAAAAATGAACCCTGACTCATATTTCATACCTAAGATAAAAGTTAACTCAAAATGAATGAGAGACACATGCAAAATTTAAAACTTTATAACTTTCTAGAAGAAAACATAGGAGAAAACTTCTGTGACTGTGGTTTAGTTCTTAGCTACAACACTGAGCGTGATCTATAAAATAAAATTAGATAACTTGGCCCTCATCAAACTTACTCTTCAAAAGACACTGTTAAAAGAACAAAAAGATAAGTTACAAACTGGGAGATAATATATGCAAATGACACTAGCCGATAAAGTATTTTTATTCAAGCAGGATTTAAAGTAATAGTTAAAACTTAAAAAGTGTTTCTCAATCCAACACAGTAGCAAACTGTTTTACTCAGTGTAACATGTCAGAACAAAGTACCTAGTGTATTTCAATTTTCAAATTGAATTTTTCTGCTTCTTCTTGATATAGATATGGACTTCCCCCACCTATGATCAGAGGCTGGATTATTATGAACACATACAGAAAAGTCCTTAGTAGTTTATAGAAGAAATAGATTATTTTTCTCTTTAATGTAGTAACAGATTTTCTTCTAAATATGAAAGAAGACATAACTGAATCTCCTTTGTTTACCTCATTGTAGTAACAATACAAAGGCACTCATCCTCTTTAATGTTTTGATAGATTTGAAGTTCCCAAATACCAGGAACTCTTTCCAAATTTGGCAAATAAACCACTTCACATTCTATCACAGTCATCTAGGTACTGCTCAAGGTTGTGGCAAGGACATTATAATTTGGAATAAAGGTGTCATCGTAATACTCAAATAAAAATATAAGATGACACGGACACTATCACCCTCTTTATAAAAAATGAAATTATACCCTGGTGTGACGTTGAAAAGTGATTGCTTTGCTTAACTCATCAAATAACAAAACATTTACCCACAGTTTTTGGTTTGTATTGTAATTTGGAAACACGATCAGCAAACACATGAGAAACAATAATTTTTTTAAACATGCAGATAATCTCACAGATTCGAGCTGACGTATATGAAGCATGTGAAACACAATAAAAACATATTCATACTAGGTTTAGAGAAGAAAATAGGTCTGGAATTTTCTTAAAATGGGAGGAATCCTATAAATTATCATGTTGATTGATTTCATGTATGAAGACAGTCATCTGCAAACTCATTTTAAGAAATTCATTCATCAGGATAAAAGATAGAATGGGTGATGCTTCTGTGGACTGTTGCAAAGGGAGACGAAAGACAGCCTATGCACACGAAAACAGTGCCTTTAAAGAGGAACCCACGAACATTTTCACTGATGGTAGAACTTCCCTTTTCTGAAAGTACTACGAATACTACAAATTAAATACAACCATTAGATAAACTGTGGGCCAACATGTATTCGACACACTCAAAATCCGACTTCCAATAGTACAATGATCCACATAACTGTATCAAAAAGGGCATTTTCTATGAAAAACCATTTGATATTCACCAAGAATACTATTATTCTCAATGGCATAACTACAAATATGTGTGTTCTGAAAATGTTAGATTTGACAGAAACTGGCCAGAGTTTGCTCCTATAAATGGCCTTTGTTTCAGTTCTCTAGAGGACATTATGAAAATGAGACTCATCATTTTGAACTCAGAGTTTTTAAGACTATCTTCAAAGACTCAAAATGATTTCCTTGAGACTTATTTCTGGAAAATTATGATCTAATTCTTTAATTTTTAACTTCCTCACATAGTACAGAGAAAATACTTGTGGAATATACAATCATTTTTACTTACTTTAGAAACATTCATTTGATAACCCTTCATTTCGGATGTAGAGTTACCCACTATGAAAATTCTGTAGTTAGCCTAGTTGCCATTCATGTATGAGAGCAAATAAGAAGTCAGCCTCAGATATGTAGACCTCCAAAATTTATCTTTATTTAAAACATAACAAATAGATGCAAACAATGAATCATGGAACACTACATCAAAAACTAAGGATGCACTGTATGGTGACTAACATAACATAATAAAAATTTTTTTAAAAATTAAAAAAAAAACCCACATAACAAATAGAAATGTTCACCTTAGCTGACTGACTTTTGAATCAAAACCGTTTAAAAAATCAAGTTCTCAAGAATTATGTGATGAACAGTGAAATCAACTGAGAGTATAGATTTAGACATTGAAAACTGTAAATATGTTTTCGAAGGCATTTTATTTGACAATAGTAATTTATGGGCAATGTAATTAGGGAGAAAATAAAATTAAGTGGTAAAACTATTTCAAGAGACAAAGGAAAGTACTGCTGCTTGCAGATAATATGATTGTCTACATAGGCCAGTCAATAGAATCTACTACAAGTATATATAACTAAGAAAAAAATTCAGTAACTTGGCTAGACTAAAAATCAATAGCAAAAATCAATAACCTTTCTGTGTCTCAGTAGTGGTCAGCGAGAACATATAAAATACTATCCACAATAGAAACAAATAGCAGCAAATCAGCTGGGAAATGTAGAGAGAAGGGAGATATGCATGCATACTCAGCCTCTGCTTTTGAGCCAGTTCTCTGCTATGTTACATATCATATAGTATTTAGCTAGGAAGGTCTTCATGGATCTTGTAGATATAATTTATTCATTTTACCATAAACTCCCATTAAGGAGTTACATAACTTAGCAAGGGTCATTCCACATTTTGTTTTACAGAGACATTACCCCCTAGTCTTTGCTTGACTTGTGTTTTCAGCTCCATTTTTGAACTACTGGGATCCCCTGAAAAACAACTTTCCTTCTCATTCACATTTTATTTCTTCTGCCTTCCTATTACCACATAATTGTTTATTTTTTCCACTCATCCAATGGTTGTTTGTTCTCTCCATCTGGTTGTTTATCTTATAATAGTTATCATGATGCTAAGGGACTCTGTACCTTTGAACAAATTCTTCAAGTACTTTGTTGTTGTTTTTTTCAGTAAGTATTAAATCTGTTGATAATTAAATGTGTTACTGTTGGAATTTATTTATAAAATTCTTTAGTTGCAACTTTTCAGTTAAAAGTTTTATAATAGTTTCCCCATTGTATTTTGGCATCTAGTACTGCAGAAAAAAATATCTTAGAACATCATATTTACATTTTTAATTGATTTCTTTTTAGAATGCTGACTTTTTAAAAATCTATTTGTACTGTTGCTGTTGTTTATTTGTCCTTTTAATCTTCATAGTCCAAATATGCTGCCAAGACTTTTGTCTAGGTATGGGTTTATTTCACCAACTTTCCCTTGTCAAAACCGCTGAATCAACTCAATTTGGGGGCACAGGTCTTGCTTTAACTCTGGAGATTATGTGAAATGTGCTAATCTATTCAATCTCTTTCTTTTTCTTTCCAAAATATCTGTTTATATGTTCTCCTTACTGCTTATCTTTCTCTAGTGGTTGGTTTTCTTATCCCCTTTCTTAGAAGTCTATTTTTTATCCTTGCTGTCACGGATTTATTTAGATTTTTAATGTCCTTAGGTTATGTGACTATGGGCAGACTAACAATTGTAGCCTGGAGGATCCTAAGTACTATCTGGGCTTACACCTGAGTTTTGTGTAAGGATGGAAGTGAAGTGCACTCTGGGTAGGCAATAACTGCTACCGTTTTAAAAAGGTAGGCGATTTCACACAAGTCCAGATTTTAGATTTCTTTTCTTTTAAAAAAGATTTTATGTATTTGACAGAGAGAGACAGCCAGTGAGAGAGGGAACACAAGCAGGGGGAGTGGGAGAGGAAGAAGCAGGCTCCCAGTAGAGCAGGCAGCCTGATGCGGGACTCGATCCCAGGACCCCGGGATCACGCCCTGGGCTGAAGGCAGACACTTAACGACTGAGCCACCCAGGTGCCCCCAGATTTTAGATTTCTAATAAAAACTCAAAAACTGTGGGAGCAATGGGACTGTTATTTATTAGCAAAGAAAACACTGGCTAGTGTTGTAAAACTCAATGACTAACGCCCTCTTGAGATACGTTCTTGCTCCTGTTGGCTCTGCTTCCAACCCTTTATGATCTTTTTTTATACCTTCTTCACTTCACTCCTTTAAAGCACTTGGACCCTGTAGGTATTTATAGGCATTACTTCTGCTGTATTTTCTCTTTCCAAATAATGCAATTTCCTCTCAACTGTTTTTTGAGATTCCTTTATCCTAACACTTTATTTCTACAATTTCACTTAAATATGGGCTCCAGATTTTAAATGTTTAAAATCAAGATTTTTTTCCCCCCATACAAATAAAGGGATAACATTACACTGTAATTACTTAAAATTTTAAATTATAATTTTATAATTTGAGTATGAAGCCTAATCAACATAACTCTCATTTTAAATTCATATTTACTGGTGAAGTTAGACTTCTTTTCACAAAAAAATGTTTCATATGTATCTTTTTTTTTTAAAAGATTTTATTTATTTATTCGACCGAGATAGAGACAGCCAGCGAGAGAGGGAACACAAGCAGGGGGAGTGGGAGAGGAAGAAGCAGGCTCATAGCGGAGGAGCTTGATGTGGGGCTCGATCCCATAACACTGGGATCACGCCCTGAGCCGAAGGCAGATGCTCAACCACTGTGCCACCCAGGTGCCTCTCATATGTATCTTATATATATACCTTATCTATATCATCTATGGTTAATCTATGTCATCTATATCAATGCCTATTTTTGTAAATGGGAGACAATTTCAGCAGAATTCTGTTGTAAGCTATAGTTATCAGACAGTAAGGAATTATACTATCTCTTCTACTTATTCTTTTGAATAAAGAATGTCTTAGGGCCACCTAGGTGGCTCAGTTGGTTAAGCATCTGCTTTTGGCTCAGGTGATGTTCCTGGGGTCCTGGGATCGAGTCTCGCATCAGGCCCCCTGCTCAGCAGAGAGTCTGCTTCACCCTCTCCTTCTTCCCTCTTCCATGCTCTCTCTTTCTCTCTCACTCTTTCCCAAATAAATAAATAAAAATCTTTTAAAAAAGAGAATATCTTATAATTCGAGATATGCCAATATTTACTAGTTCTAATTTTTTTTTCAGTTAACAATGAATTCTAGGGGCGCCTGGGTGGCTCAGTTGTTAAACGTCTGCCTTTGGCTCTGGTCGTGATCCCGGGGTCCTGGGACCAAACCCCATATCAGGCTCCCTGCTTCTCCCTCTCCCACTCCCCCTGCTTGTGTTCCTTCTCTCTCTGTGTCTCTCTCTGTCAAAGAAATAAAATCTTTAAAAAACAAAACAAAACAAAAAAAACCAATGTATTCTAAAACACTAGTCTATGCTTTTCAAATATGTGCTTCTTTAATTTTCTTCTCCATCTTAATGTGCATCTAATAAAAAGAATTAATATGCATGAAATTTAAATAATGACAAGAGTAGAAATTTAGAATTCCTCTTCTTGATCAGAGTACACCCTGGAAACAATTTGGCATGGTCTGAAACTCAGGGGGTAAGAAATATTTATTTTAGGTGTTGTAAGTTATAGATAAATGTTTCTGTATTTTTGTGATTTTTTTTCTTGATTTGAGTATAGTTGACACACAGTGTTATATTAGTTTCAGGCATACAACATAGTGATTCTGTAAGTCTATACATTATGCTATGCTCACCACAAGTGCAGCTACCGTCTACCACCATACAACACTATTACAATACCATCAACCATTCCTTATACTGTGCCTTTTATTTCCATGACTTATTCATTCCTTAACCGGAAGCTAGTATCTCCTTCTCTCTTTCACCCATTTTGCCCATCCTCCCACTCCCTTCCCCTCTGGCAACCATCAGTTTGTTCTCTGTATTATAGGCCTGGTTCTGTTTTTTGTTTGCTTATTTATTTGTTTGTTTTGTTTTTTAGATTCCACATATAAGTGAAATCATATGGTATTTGTCTTTCTTTGTCTGATTTATTTCACTTAGCCATAATACTATCTAGGTCCATCTATGTTGTCACAAATGGCAAGATCTCATTCTTCTTTATAGCAGAGTAATATTTCACATCATAATCAAAAATATATTTTATATATATACACACACACACATATATATATCACATCTTCTTTATCCATTTATCTATTGATGGACACTTGAGTTGTTTCCATATCTCGGCTATTGTACATAATGCTGTGATAAACATGAGGGTGCAGATATCTTTTAAAATTAGTGTTTTTGTTTTCTTTGGGTAAATACCCAGTAGAGGAATTATTGGATCATGTGGTATTTTGATGACAATCTTCACTAACAGTTTTTATTTATATTATTCCTTAAATATATATTTCCTCTGATTTAGTCATCTTTGAAGCTGATGATATTTGAAGATGATAATGACTTTTATATGTCTGGATTATGAACATCATAGAAATTGAAAATAATTTTTTGAAGGTACAAATGTGCTGGGTGAAAGGCATTCTGGGGCCCATTTACAGTTACTCTTAAGCTACTGTTCTTGAAATGAGTTGATTTTTAAATGAAGCTGCTTCTTCTCAGGCTTTGGAGTACTGTGACTTTCTTCATTCTTCAGTTAAAGTCAGTGATGTGTTCAGAAGAAATAAATACTTGTAGTTTAAGTAAAACACAAAACTTTGTGTTACAAAGTGCTTTGTAACAAGAATCTTTTAACAGGTAATGATTTTGTAAATAAAATTATTTAAGAAATACATGTGTCTTAAAAAACATATTTTGTTTCATAGAAGACATGATTCAACCCAGTATAGTCATGCATTATCCTTATTTGCACTAGCCCTCTGCTTTGGCTCTCCAGGATGCAGAACTTTTCATATTTTATGAAATTATGATAGGAAAAATTATTTAAATGCACTTTAAGCCTTTATCAAAGTGACATTCTTCATTAAACTGAACATTTCCTAATTGAATAATTCCATTTTCCTTACTAAACCACTTCTTTACAGATATTTAATAATTTAATTATTAATAATTTAATGATTCTATTTTTCTTGCTAAGCTACTTCTTTCTAGCTCCTCTTAAAATCATTCAGCAATCTTTAAAAAGATTAGAGCATTTTTAAGTGAAATTTTTGGAGGTATGGTTATCATGTAACAAAATGCTCCAATTTTAAATGGGCATTTTGACAAATTTATACACTCAAATAATTATCAGCATAATCAAGATATAGGCTATTTCCATCACTGAAAGATTTCCTTTGTGTGCTATTCTTGGTGATTGCTAATAAGGTTGTTATAGACATTCGCAAATTTTGCAGATGCTTTTATTTTGACCTAACAGGTATAAAAGTTTCTGTGTGGCATAACTTCACTTTCTCAGTTGATAATGCTATACAATTTGTAGCTCTGACAGAATTAGGTAAATCACTTTATGCCAATTGAAGACAATGAGATGCACCCTGGGGTAGGTCTTTTCTTGTGTCCTGTCATCTCGGATACTACTGACAGCATTTATCTTTCATGGCTATCATTCATGTTTTGAATAAACATTTTAAGAATGTTTATTTCTCTAAATTCCTTTTGTAACACTCTCCACTGTCCTGGAGACCCTGTAGGATCACTGCGACCTTCATCAACACTATGAAGTAAAAATGAGCAGAATGGTAATAAAAAAGTCTCAAATTACTAATTTCAGAATTATCCATACAGTAAATAATATCTTATCTAAACATTATAAAATGAGAAAGTTATGAGGTTAAATAAAGAAATATATTATTATAAAATGTAGCAGTAAGTAACTAATAAAGTCTCCATAAACTATGATTAACCTTTCTAGTTACATTCTGAGAAAAAGTTATAATTTATATCACCCTTTGGATGAGTTGCATTTTTAACCAAATTAGATGGAAATGTATAATGATTATAACTTAATGTGTATGTTGAACATTTGACAAAAACTTTCTTTTGGGTAATAAAAGCTAGTTTCTTTTTAATGTTTCCTTTAAAATAATTTAAAACAAATAGCTAACAATAACTTCCATTTGAAATTAAAGCTCCATTTAAGTACCCTAAACAGAATAGATAGTAATATGACCAGGTACATGTGCTGGGTTTTAGTAAGTTCAATGTGAAAAATATGCTTTGAGGGGCACCTGTGTGGCTCAGTTAGTTAAGTGTCTGCCTTCTGCTCAGGTCATGATCCCAGGGTCCTAGGATCGAGCCCCACGTCGGGCTCCCTGCTCAGCAGGGAGCCTGCTTCTCCTTCTCCTCCCTGCTTGTGCTCTCAATTGCTATCTCTGTCTCTCGCTCTCAAATAAATAAATAAATAAATAAAATCTTTAAAAAAATATGCTTTGAGGGACCTTCAGGTAGTAATCACCCTCTAGCACCATGTGAAGTGTCATTATTTGGGGCAGAAAGCGTTCCTGGGAGCTAAGAACTCTGACGCAAACTGGATTTGCCACAGTCTTTAAATATTAGTCTCACTAGTTGGTGAAGTGCTGTTGAAGGTATGTTGGCAAATTCAGAGTTGTTCAAAATTCAGCTCACTATAATTGATTACTCCTTTACCATTGGCCAAAGGACTTGTAAGTCCCTTCAGAGCCTCCAGCACAAAGCGTGTGGGGCACTTCTGGTTTTAACATGCAACCCCACTTCAAAGGAGCCCATTTTTGGCCCCTTTATTTGCTAACACTGGCTCCTGTCCTGCACAATCTGACAGTCATCATCACCTCCAGCAGCATCACTCCAAGTGCCAAAAGATAACAGCAGGGTGCTGCAGAAAGGTCTCGCTCTCACGAGTCTCTAGGAGGTGGAAGAAAGGCATGCCTTGTTAATGTCTTCATAACCCTCTTATTCACATCTTGCTTTGGCTGGCCACACCGCTCTTGTGTAGGGGCTTTGCTGTACCTTTCCTATGCTCCTGTCTACTCTCTGTAGGCAGAAGTCATATCAGGCCTTGTGCTAATGCTAATGGGCTGGCTAGGTGGCAGAACCAAATGGTCACTATGGCTTTTGTGCATTTATTATTATTATTATTATTATTGTTGAAGGATTATTCGTTTTATTCTTTTCCTCCCAGTTTTATCATGATACAATTGACATGCATCACCGTGTAAGTTGAAGGTGTTCAGCATAACAGCTTGACGTACATATATTCTGACACAATTACTGCAGTCAGTTTAGTCAGCATGCATCATCTCCCATAGATACAATAAAAAGAAAGAGCAAAAAGACAGAAAAACCTCTGTGCATTTAGAGTTGGATGCAAGTGTAGGTGGCACAAAGAAGCTGGATGCAATATCCTTGAGAAATCTGAGCTCTGCAGCCACGGAGGACATGCTCAGAGCTTTCAGGGTTAGTCAAGGGCCGAATGTGGCTTTTGGTGACATGCCTTGCCCCCTACGGAAGCTGCTTCTCTTCGGCATGGTGTGTGCTCTTCACTGTAATATTTCCACATCTTTCTGCACTAGCTTGCCACTGAAAACTGCTGAAAACCATAGGGAATTTCTCTGGAAGTAATCAACCATGGTTTATTTGCTTATTGACAAGGGCTTTTCTTGCTTTTTTAAAAAAACAGTCTTCAAAATTATCTGTAATGGCTGTTTGTATTTTTGTGAGTACACGCGTGCATTCATCGATGTAGTTCTGGATGATTTATGCTGAAATGGTTTATTTGTTTGCTTTGTCTTAACCAAGATCCATTAAGCAAAAAAGAAAGCTGAAGTTGTGTGTAAAGAAGCTATTTCTGTTTTGGGGCTTATTCATTTACGTAATAGTATGAGTAAGCTGTTGACTCAGAAGACTTCATGCTTAAATGATTTTATAGAAAGGTTTACACTTTTTAATTTTCATTGCGTTAGCTGTCATGTTCACTGATTTTTAAAACGGCATACTCACACCATTTACATAATATTTTTGCGGAAAAAGGTTTATATATACACCAATATATATATGTTTATTATATATATACAGCTATATATATAAAATTTGAATGTATGTAAAAATAAAGAATTTGTTGGTTGTCAGGGAGAAAAGATTTTCAAAATGGTATTTTCATTTCTACTTTTCAGATTAGCCAATGAAACAAGACAAAATATGATTCAGAAATTATAATCATATAATATTTTATTCAACAGACTAACTGGATACACTTATTCACAATATATCCTTATTATCTTCAGTCCCGTTTCAAAGGAGAAAGAGTCCCTCCTTGTGTTTTCTTTGGATCTTAATCCTTTTTTCTCCTGTCTCCTGCTGGATTAATTTTTTCCCAAAGTAATAAGTCCTATTTTTCTCATGCCCTCAAATTCTCCTGCTTTACCTGCTCATTCCTCTCTATACACACAGATTTCAGTTACCTTTTCCTCAAATAATTAAAGTCTCCTTCCTCGATCTTATACCATATCAGCTCTCTCTCTCCTTTTCATTGCAGAACTTTGCAAAGGTCTATACCACTTTCACTAATGTCTTTTCACCCACTGGTTTCCGGCCCCATCAGACTCCATTGCCTTTTCAAGTGTTACCTATATCCTTTGACTTAATGCAACTGTGAAATCTATTCATCTCAAATGAGTATTAACTCTGCTTATTCCTGAAGTCATTTAATTTTCAAAGCAACTAAATTCAGAAAGTAGCATGTCTTAAGTATTTTAGGCACCAGTGCTATAGAATAAAAGATACGGCTCATAGTCTCAAGGAACTCAGAGTTTGGTGAGGACAGTGTTCATGAAACAGCCATAAAATATAAGGCAATAACTCAGAAAGGTTTATTTTCTTGACAGAGTCATGATACTTGTTATATGCTGATTAAGAATGTTTACTTATCTAGGAACATGAACATTTTCTAATTTCAAGAATTCCACAATTTATTGGAACTTGAGAAGAAGTTTGTTGAACTTGGAGAATGATATTGCTTACAAAAATTGATTTAGACGTAAACTATGAACTTTCAATTCACTAATCACTTTACACAAGCAAATAAAGAACATCACACTTTTTAAAAATTAAGGCAAGTTGTTTATTACCCTAAATAACTATTTTTATATGCTATGGAAATGCATAGGTCTTACCTTCTAGAATTCTTTCATATTTTATTAAAACCTGAATATTATCTTTCAACCACTTCAATACACATGACACATTATCTAGAATCCTGTGTTATTTGATATAGATGTGTTTGTATAGATATATAAATAAATAACACACAGTCTCACAGGTAAAGTGATACATGTCATTTTAAGAAGTCAGTTGTTGCCCATTTTCAAAATTTTTTATGACCTATGATAAATCAAAGTCTGAATATTTCAGGGAGGGAAATTTTATAAATCTATAGAGGAAGCATAACCTAAAACTCTTTTGAAGACAGTTTAAATAAGATCCTACATTGAAGCCACTGAATAATGAGTTGAGACTGACACCTCCTTGAAGAACAGGAATTTTCCTTAATAATTTTTATGCTCTGTATAGTACATAACCTTGCAGAACGGTACAGGAGAGAAACCCATGAAGCACCAAGTACCTGCTGAGGCTATGCTCTTTTCTGATTAATGTGGTCACAAGAAGTTTCTTAGTTTCTTTCTTTTTCTTTCTTTCTTTCTTTCTTTCTTTCTTTCTTTCTTTTTTTCTTCCTTCCTTCCTTCCTTCCTTCCTTCCTTCCTTTCTTTCTTTCTTTCTTTCTTTCTTTCTTTCTTAAGATTTTATTCATTTATTTTAGAGAGAGAGCGCGCGCAAGCACATGAGTGGTGAGTGTGGGGGAGGGGCAGAGGGAGATGGAGAAGGACAAGCAGACTCCCCACTGAGCATGGAGCCCACGACCCTGGGATCATGACCTGAGCCAAAACCAAGAGTCTGATGCTTAACCAACTGAGCCACTCAGGCACCCCAAACAGTTTCTTTTTATAATTCACCAAAAATTTTCATGTGTTTTGGCTTCCATGGACACAACTGATTGACCCAACACTAGCCAACAGACATTTTTCTGTATAGGCTGGATATCCAGAGCCCATAACCTATGAGGTGACCTAGTTTGAGAACTCTGCTCATATGGGATGGTGACTGTAATGACATTCATTCATACCCCCGTTTTGATTTTAGGAGAGGAAGAGAACGAGGAACTGTATTACAGAATCAGGGATCATATTATAGTGAGTCAAACAGGAAAGAAACTTGGTCATAATTACTGGGAAATCAATAGAGTGGGAGGAAGCAAAAGCTGGTTTCTAAAGGATGGCATGCAGGTGTCCAGTGTTTCTTTTGGATCACAGGGGTAGTCATAGTAACTGGAATGGTTTCAACTGTTGTTTCAGTTTTGCAAGGCACAAAAAGATGTCTGGATTTTCTTAATTTACTGTGTTCAGATAATAAATGCCAAACAGTTTACCTGGCCATGTCCTGTTCCTTACAACTTGAAAATGCCTAATGCAGTAATTATGCATTATTTAGAATTGAATGGATGTTCTACTGCTGTCTCACGCATTTAAACAGCAGGCCAAACTTACACCATATTATTAACATACAGCTTTATGCTTTTTCTAGTACTTTTCCACCAGCAATGATTGTACTTTTGCCAAATAGTATTCACAGCATTATGTACTATTGGTTGAAATTCTGTGCTTCTTTATGTATGCTGGTAATGTAAAAATGTATTACAAAGAAGACTAACCAATTAGAAGGATTTTTATAATACATATGCTCTTAGAAAAGTCATAAATGAAAACCTCTGTTCTTTTTTTTTTTTTTTAAGATTTTATTTATTTATTCGACAGAGATAGAGACAGCCAGCGAGAGAGGGAACACAGGCAGGGGGAGTGGGAGAGGAAGAAGCAGGCTCATAGCGGAGGAGCCTGATGTGGGGCTCGATCCCATAACGCCAGGATCACGCCCTGAGCCGAAGGCAGACGCTTAACCGCTGTGCCACCCAGGCGCCTCACCTCTGTTCTTATTGTAATGTATTTCTTATAAATTAAAATAAAATTAGGAAAGTAAATATAATTTTTACTAGATGGGGCTTAAATAATTGTAGGTTACATATTTTTGTAAAACTTGTTTTTGTACATTCAAAATTTTACATCACATGAGTTAATCACCAGAAGCAAATTTATAATATGTAAATTTATTTTGGGGCAACTTTTGAGGTTTTAGCCATTGTTTTTGTACTTGTTCCCCAACTCACAGAGGTAATTAAATAATATGACTATAGAAGGGAACCCTGTATCTGAATCACCTCTTTAAACTGATGTTTCACTTGGTGTCAGACCTTGTAATTTTGGCGTCTCATGTTATCTAACACAGTATCTCATATTAATGTCTTTAAAATATGGACATATGGACTCTATTCTTTGAATTGTTTTAGACTATCTTTAAACTTCCCCATGTGATGTGCTCCTATGCCCATCAACAGTCTTTGTCAATATCCTTTAATAGAAAAATGCATTTTTCAATTTGGTAAGGCACACATTGATAGATTTTTGCTTTTGACACCTGATGGTGTTTGAGTGGTTGAGACAGTCATTATTTGCACAGTAAGATCAGAAATTCAAGTTAAAAATGGAAAAATTCACTCGATTACTCAGAGACATTTCATTTCATAGGGCTGATACCCATTCGTGGTGTTGAAGTTTGACTAGAAGTCTAACATAAGATATCCTACATCACTTTTTTAGATTAAAAGAATTTAATTATTAACCCAACTCAGGGGTATGAGCACTTTATTGTCCCTAGACAGAACTCTCACTATTAAATATTATTAAGAAAATTGACATTTCTCTTCATTACTATTAATAGTAGAACATATGATTTCTTTCATCAATTTTTCAGTTATATTTTTATATTTCAAAATGATAATCCTGCACTTGAAATTTGAGTTAAGCACCATAAGTGTTCTTATGCTCTCTCTCTTTTTTTAAAGCATGGTTTTAGAACTCTCTTGGAGAAATTGCTACATACAAAATCTTTGGCAGGTAAATGTCACGAAAAGCATTTCTGACATTGTAACTTCAAAAAATCGTAAAAATATCTTAGAAGTAAAAATGAGGGGAAATATCAGTAAGAGAAATAGACAAAAAAAGATAAGAAGAACTGAACAAAAAGAGAGTAATAGATTATATATAATATCATATGAAACTTTCAAAAAGTTTATATTTTACAATTTTTTAATTTAGAGGAAGAATTTTTATGTCTGAAAAATGGAATGGAAAACAAACTTTAGAAATAGATACAACATATAGCTCAATTAGAACACAAGTAATTGCAGGATTTAAAGTGATGACATTAAATGGAAACAGAAATTTATTTATTTACAAACTTCTTTCTTGAGATTTTGTGATCCTTGTCCGAAACAGCAAAATTAGTGATACAAATATACATTCATACTTAAAACTATGAAAGACCATTTAGAGTGTTCAATCTAAAAGCAAACATACAGTTTTGGGCCACTTGGGTGGCTCAGTCAGTTAAGTATCTGACTCTTGACTTTAGCTCAGGTCTTGATCTCAGGGTCATGAGTTCAAGTCCTGTGTTGGGCTCAACATAAAATTTTGACCATTTAAAAAATGTTTAATTGAGCACACTAAATCATAAACGGGAATGCAAATTGCTTCGTTATATAGTAGAAATGCTATTAACCACAACAAAATAATTATTTAATCTTAGGAAAGACATATTAAGTAGAAATTTTTGTCCCCTGTTAGCCATTATACTTTAAAACACTGAGCCCTACTTGAAGGCTAAACAAAACATCTTGAGGAAGGCACTGTATGATAAGAAATAGCATCTCATGAAATCTAAACAGTAATGCTGGAACTGCCCCAAATCTCCATTTTACCAAATGAAATCCAGAAGGATGGTTGAGAGTTAATTCTTTAAATTCAAGGATGGATTGCTATTTAATATGGTTAAGGTATCCCTAAAAGGTATAAAACAAAGAAGTGTGATTTATTTTTGTATCAGTCAGGGTCTCAGGAGGTAAAAGAATCAGGTTTTTTTTTTAAATGAAGAGAGTTTAATAAAATGACAATTTAACAAAAGAGTGGATAGGGCTAAAGAAAAAGAATTGTTGATACATGTAGGATTTAGCAATGGTGGCCTCTCTTAGCACCCCTGGGACTAGACCATCAAGGGAAGGAAATGGAGTTACCATTTCCCTGTGAAATCAGCAACCATGGAAGATGCACTGCCCTGCAAGAGCTACAATCACAGAGGAAGGTACTTGTGTGCAGAGAAGCTCCCTGAAACAAGTCAGGGAATAACAACAACAACAAAATGCCGAGTTCTCTCTCCTCTGGCTGTTTTGTACATGCCTTGCGTTATTAGAACCCAGTCTCCAGTCAGCCAGCAAGGGATCCCATAGGTACAGCCTCCCGGGCCACAGAGAAGGGAGAAAACAAGGGGAAAATTCATTGAGAGAGGGAGAAAAGGGGAAGCAGCAGTATGACAGAAGGTTCAACATCACTATTGAAAACAGGCTTTAGCACTGGATTATAAAATTGTCTTTCTGCATCTTTCTCATTCATACGTTCAATCAAATCTTGGTAAGTTTATTGAGTATCAAAGGGAATGCAAGGCACTGGACTTCTATTTCATACCAAAAGATCTACATTAGCATGGACGGTCTTGATTTTCTTAACATCGACCCCATATTTGATCATATCACTAGTAGTATATACAAACAGGGTAAGGGATTAGTCAACCAAGAAGCATTTAGTGGGGTTTTGTGGGAACTTATAGGACATAACTAATAATGACAAAAATAGTAAAACATGATTTCTTTCTATAAAAGATGCTTCTAGTCTATGTAACATTTTTTGTGCGTATATTAGTATTAAATACAGACAATAATTTTTTATGTTCTAAGAAATAGAGAAAAATAAAAAGGAGAGTAAGTTTTCAGACGATAATTGCATATTCTAAACTATAAATGAAACTAGCCCCACTAAAGTTAAGCACCACTTAAATACTTTACATCAAGGAGAGGACTTAAACAGGGGCCTTTAAAAATAGAATAGCATCTACATAGGCAGAAAGGAGCAAAGGAGTGTTAGCACAATTTGATTTAATGTCAGACATGAAATTAGTATCAGTAATAATTATTCTTTGTAACAATACCAAGTCCATTATATTCGGAACATGAGTGATTCTTATAATACATAATTTTATGTCATGGCCAATTGGCTGCCTATCTATGAGATAAAATGTAAGTAGTTGATGGTAATGGTAGGATCAAAAGATGAGTAAAATAAATAATTGTTAAAATTGAAAACATGATTTGTTTCAACTACTGAAATTTTTACTGAATTAGTACATTTCATCAGCGTTTTATGAAAATATTCCTAATTGTGGAGTTCACTATACCATCACCTTTTCCTATAGATATTCTCAACATGCTGTCTTTCCCACCATTTAGTTCTAATTTTACTAAAATAAATATGATGGTATATTTTTGCATAACTTTCACTGAACAGCTTTAAGAAATGTTAGTATGTTGGGGCGCCTGGGTGGCACAGCGGTTAAGCGTCTGCCTTCGGCTCAGGGCGTGATCCCGGCGTTATGGGATCGAGCCCCACATCAGGCTCCTCCGCTATAAGCCTGCTTCTTCCTCTCCCACTCCCCCTGCTTGTGTTCCTTCTCTCGCTGGGCTGTCTCTATCTCTGTCAAATAAATAAATAAAATCTTTAAAAAAAAAAAAAGAAATGTTAGTATGTTGTATAGTACTTGTAGAGTTAAATGTTCTATGGATGTAGCTAGAGGGAATCATTCACAATATATTGATAGATAACATTTTTAGGCAAGTCTTAATAACTATTTTTCATTTTTATCCTAGCTGGACACACTGATTTTTGCGCTTTTTAAGCCAATTGTCAATATTTATAGAAGGAAAGAGTGTTGTTTTAATTTTTGTTTTTGCAACATTGAAAAGAATATGACCAATGGCCAATTTCAGGTCAACCACCTGGCAAATATTGCACTAATGATTAAAAGTGGAATAGAAACATTAAGGCTTAAGGCAAGACCCCACAATCTTCAGATCACTCAGCACTCTGAGCACATTAAACTTTATTTTTTCTCTAGCTTTTCATGCAGGAAATTTGTTTTCTGTTTAGTTATTATACTATCTGAAGTGTTTACTAGGCATTTTGCCCAGTTAGTTTCATTTTTACAACTTAATTTACACTAAGTTATCAGATTTAGCTTTGAAGATATGTATTTGTCGTTATGATTTTTACATTTAGAATTTCATGGCATAATTTTTTAAATCCCTGAAAAAACACAAAAAAGAAATAGAAATTATATGGTTTATTCTTCACCAGAGTATTATTTTCAAAAGTCAATTGTAAATAATATCTAAATGCTGAGAAACTGTATACCGAAGTAATCAGCTGCTGAATTTAAATGTGAATAAGATTTAAAATTCAAAAATGTCACCGTATAATTTTATTTGTATAATAAACAAAATTATTCGGAGACCAGCTTTACAAGTAATTATGTTTATTAACAGTTTTTATTATCCATACTTAATTTGTTGACTCTAATTCTGGTGAAATACAAAGTAAAAGGCAAATTGCTGCATTTTGCAACCCATACTTATAAAGAAGGAAGCACAATGCTTTCCAAACTTCTTCAGGTTCCAGAAAAAGCACATTCCACATCTAGTAATACTCTTATATGTGGGGTAAAATAGAAGACTCATATTTGAGAAGCACCTGGCACAGGAAGGGGCTGTGCAGCAGGTTATGGTCCAAGCAGTTATGTCATCTTGACAGGGTAACTGACCCTGAACATCAGAAGGTAGGCTTATACAATGGAGGCAGGGACTGGTATGTATGGAACTCCTACTACTCCCTTGCCTGACCGTGGATGAACAGAAATAGCAAATCCTCCCTGGAAAGAGCGTACTAACCAGTGGCTTGGACATCCTCAGAAATGAGGGTTTGAGTAACTCTGCAGGGAAGCCAAGAACTGGAGAGGTGAAAGCCCAGAATTAGGAGAGCTCAGACTGGATAATGTAGGATGGAGATAATGCGTATTAGCCGTAGCCTTAGACAACTGGCAATCATGAGGGCTTTACTTCTTTCCACTAACCTCCATTTTCCAACTTCCTCTCAGGAAGAAAGGATCACAGGAGTTGCTACTCAATGTGTATGAAGGAGTAGATTTGCACAGCACAAGATGTGGTCTGTAGAAGCCAGACTCCAATTACACGTATATTAAACTGTTTGATATTGTCCTACAATCTATTGGCCTTTATTTTTCTCAGTATTTTTTTCTCTTTGCTTTTTGGAAACAATAATTTCCCTCTCTCTTTCTTTTCTCTTTCTGTCTCCAGTTTCACATCAACATTTCTTAAGACATTCACATTTACATTTGCATCTCTTAAGGCCTTTAAATATATTTTATATTTCAGATATTATCCTTTTTATTTCCGTATCATTTATTTGGCTTTAAAAATAGTTTCTGGGTTTTTTTCTGCTAAAATTTACCAGTTGTTCCATCAGTATGACCATTTTTTACTTTAAATCCCTAAACATTCAAATTTTAATTGTTTTAGAGTCCAGCTTAATGATTTCCTTGCAAGGGTCATCCTGTGGTTGATTTTTTTATTTTCTTTTGAATATGGGTCATATTTTCTTGTTGCTTTCCATGTCTGGAAATTTTTGATTGTTTGTGTATTGTGTATGAAGTTTACTAAGACTCCAGATTCTGCTATCTTCCACATAGTTCTACTCATTCTGGCACTAAACACACTGGAAACACTCTCCCGGTGGTGAGCAGCAGGTGAAATCTCAACTCAGTTTTCTTATCCTCTCACCGATTACTTGTAGGTTGTAGGTTTACCCTACGCAAGGATATAATTCAGGAATCCGCCAGGGATTTGGATATAGTTTAAAAACTGATTTTGTGGTTCATTTTACTGTGACCACTTGCCCCTGGAAATTCTCCCCTTAGTTTGCTTGCAATCGTTTTGGCAGTCCCAAGTTCTATTATCTGTCTGACACTTCAAGCCATTAAATCTTCTGATTGGTTCTACAGTGTGTAGTTTAAAGAGGATATTCCAGGGAAAAGCTACACAAACTTCAATCTTACAAAGTGCAGTTCCTTGTTTAAAGGGTCAAATTTACTTCTATTTCTACCTGCATTCATCATTCTCCAGCACTATGAATTTTTTTTTCCTGGAAACTATGATCAATATCAGCAGCGGGGTAAGTCCAATATAAGCTGTTTTGCCATTATGACCAGCAAAATGGGTCTGTTCACACCAAGGCAATTGATAACATCTTTGCTCTAAGAGCTATCATTTTATTATTGTTTTCTATTTGTTTCACTTGTCTCTTTTACATTTTACCCCATCCTTATATTTTATTGGACAAATAGTCTTTCATCAACATTATCATTGTATTTTCCTTTTTATAATAATCACAAATTATTCATTATCTTAACATATTTTAGTGGTCATTCCAAAGATTGCCTCATACATCCATTACTTATTACAGTCTAACATAAATCAGTAATTTTACCACCTCATAAATGTCAGGACGTTATAACTAATTCACTTTCATTACCACCTAATTTTTGTGTTAATATTCTTGTGTATTTAATTGTTCATATGTTTTATTTCAGAGATAATTTGTTAGTTTTGTGATATACAGTTAATATGCACTTATGTTACACACATATTTTCTCTTTCCATTCTTCTTCATTCTTTTTACATCCATGTGCTTCAGTCTATTATCATTTTTTCTTTTTCTTTCTCTTTTTTCTTTCTTTCTTTCTTTCTTCTTTCTTCTTTCTTTCTTTCTTTCTTTCTTTCTTTCTTTCTTTTTCTTTCTTTCTTTCCCTTTCTTTCTTTCTTTCTTTCTTTCTTTCTTCCTTCCTTCCTTCCTTCCTTCCTTCCTTCCTTCCTTCCTTCCTTTCTTTTTTTATTTCTAAAGAGAGAGTGCATGTGAGGAGAGGAGAGGCAGAGGGAGAGGGAGAGAAAGAGAGAGAATCTCAAGCAGGCACCATGCCCAGCTTGAAGTCCCAAGCAGGGCTCCATCTCATGACTCTGAGATCATGACCAGAGCTAAAATCAAGAGTCAGACACTAAACTGACTGGGCCAAACAGTGGCTCCAGCATCATTTTTTTTTTTTTTTGCTTGAAACTTTCCATGAGTATTACTATTAATTTCCTCAGTCTTTTTTGTCAGAAAATATCTTAATTTTCTGTCATTTTCATTTGTTTTCACTAAATATTGAAATATAGGGCCTTAGTTTATCATTAAAAAGATGTTATTCCATGGTCTTTTGACTTAACATCATTTGTGTTAAGAAGCCTACTATAAATGTTATGCTGCTTCCTTGGAAGTAATTTGTCTTCTTGTCTGTAGCTACTTTTATATATTTTTCCTTTTTTTCCCTCGGCTTAAATATTATGTACCTAATGTGTGCCAATATGGCTTATTGTCAAATTTCCCTAACTCTTCTCTTTTTAGAGCTGCAATTATACAGATGATTGACATTTTAACTGTTCTTCATTTTTGAAAAACAAAAACAAAAACAAACCATTTTTTTGTATTTTAGTCTTTTTTCTCTTTTTCTCTTTTTCATATAAATATTTTCTACTGACTTGTCTTTCAGTTAACTATACTCTCTTCTACTGTGTCTAATTTTCCTTTAACCTATCTATTAAATTTATAACTTATGGTATTTTTAAAATTATATCATTTTCATTTTATTCTTAATTTGTTGATTCTAATTCTGAGGAAATACCTCCCAACTTAATTTACATCTTCCTTTTTTTTTTTTTTGCTATTTTGATGACAAACTAGATATAACTTTACTATGATAACCCCAATATCAGGATCATTTATATTCTTTATTACTCCTATTTTTTCTATTACTTCCTGGATTTTAAATATTTCTTCAAGTCCTTGGCATAACTGTGAATTAAAAACTACATACTATTTAATAAATAATTTAGAAGTGATGGGTAACATTATCATCTCTTTTTATGTGGGAGATAGAATTGAGTTGTGTCCCTTAATCTAATCAAGAATTCATGACTCCAAATTGCATTACAGTTTGTTAAGGATTTGTCCACTTGCTGTTTCTCTACTGTGTAGCCTTGCAAGTCTTCCAAACTCTAGGGAAGTCACAGGCACCATTCTACTATTCCTCCTTTCTCCTGAGTACTGTGAAGCTGCTTAAAACTTTATTTTGCCCTTCTGAATGTTTTGCTTGGCTTCTATTTAAACTGCTTCCTGCCCAGCTTTAGAATTCATCATTTTGTCACAGTTAAGCCAACAGAGAGATTGATTTCTGATCTTGCACCTTGTTTAATTCATCTCTCCAGTTTTTATATGTTCAGTCTCAAAAAACTTCCATAATTTCTGTCTGTTTTTCTGGTGTTTAACAGTTGAAGTTACCTGAGTTGTTGCTGCATCCTCAGCCTCTTGACCTCAGCCCAGAATCAGCAAATCCCAAAAGAATACAGACACTTCAGAATGTTGGCTTACCTCTCCGTGCAATTCAGTCATCTGCATGATTTTCTCATTTGAGTTTCTGGTTATCACAGCAACTCTCTCTCCCTTCCTAGATTTTTCTTCTTTTTTCTTTTCTTCTCTTTCTTTCTTTCTTTTCTTTTTTTTTTTCCCCTAGTTGTCCTCTAAGGAAGGTGTACTCTGTTCAGTTTTTCATAGTCTTGAGTAGAGCTTTGGTATCCTATTTTAAAAAGAAAAAAAAACAATAAAAATATTTCATAATATCTTCTCAAGCTAGTACTATATCATGGCACTTTACAAACATCAAGTGAACACATTAAACAATGGACAAGTTTTTGTTAAATTGGGTTATGCAAATCCATGTTCACTATTTTATAAAGTTCGTGGTTTCTTAAAGCTATAAAAGCATGTGTATTCTTTTAAAGGTTTGATTGTCTCCATGAATTAGATCTCCATGGGTTTTACTTCTTCTAATGAAATTTTCATTGTCCTTGGCCATACTTATGCAATAGATAAAAATCTATGTTATTTTTTTCTGTTAATACTGTGGGCTGATGATTTCCTCTTGTCACATCTGCTAATTATTTAGGAAGAAGCTTAATTGCTTCCATGATTTTTTTTTATTTCCAAGCCATTTATATCTTGAACGTCTTCTACTTCAGTGTCTTTAGGCATCAGTTAGATCGTCTGACAGTGTCCTTGTTTTTAAGGAGATGAGATAATGTGTACACTCTAAATTTGTTCTTTGGGAGATAGATATCAGTTACTAGTGTCTCACATTTTTTTTTCAGTCAATATAATGTTATTTTTGATCACTCTGAATCAACTTATTGCTGCTTTTTCCATGACTTACTGTTATTGTGAAGAATGTCAACTCTTCACAATTGTACACTTGCCAATCAGTATAAGATTAATATCTTCACGTTAGTAATAGCATAGTGTTTCTGTCTTTTTGTTCCTTCCCCATCAGGGAATCTGAGTTGAAATAGATGTGACTTCAATTAATGTGAACACTCAGGAACTTTCAGTTAATGTCAAGTGGGGCCTCTAGGTGTCACTGTTCCATTAGTAAACCATGCTGTAGCCTCTGTTTCTCATCCAAAGGTCCATGGGAATACTCAATCACTTTCTTACTAAGAAGTTTTCAAATGTTTGATGATTTGCTGGCACTGGACTTATTGTACTTATTATAAGAGAGATAAGTGGGAATATGGTTAGGATCATGCTTTGTCTCAGCCAGGTGAAAATGATACTCTAATGAAAATTTCTTTCATAGACTGATTTTTTCTTTCTTTCCTTTTTTTTTTTTTTTTAAGATTTTATTCATTTATTTGTCAGAGACAGAAAGAGAGAGAGAGTGCAAGCACACAAGCAGGGGGAGTGGCAGAAGAGGGAGAAGCAGGCTCCACGACGAGCAAGGAGCCTGATGTGGGACTCCATTACAGGATCCTGGGATCATGACCTAAGCCAGAAGCAGAGGCTTAACAGACTGAGCCACCTAGGCATCCTGCATAGACTTGGATTTTCTGTATTAACTAATTACAAATAAAAGAGGCACTTAAACAAAATAAATGGAACACTTACAGTGTCATAAAATAGGAAGTTCTCATAAAACAAAAAGATAGGACCATGTCAAAGGGACAAAGGGGTCAACTTGAATGAGCTACCAATAACCAAGCTGGAAAAATTTGAGCAATAAAATAAATAAGATAATATTGAACTGTATCTCAAAGTCTGAAATAAATATGCATGAGTCCATATTGGTATAAATATATAAATCACTATAAAAATAGGGGAGAAGAGACAAATCTTCCTTACAGAAAAATTGCAAATAATTTATGTAGATACTCTACTTCAGGAGGAAGAGTCTAATTTTTCTCAAACCTCTTGAGTACAAGCTGGAATCTGTGATTTCCTTTGAAAAAACTAGAGTGCATGGGATGCCTGGGTGGCTCAGTCGTTAAGTGTCTGCCTTTGGCCCAGGGCGTGATCCCAGGGTCCTGAGATCGAGCCCCACTTAGGGCTCCCTGCTCCCCTGGGAGCCTGCTTCTTCCTCTCCTGCTCCCCCTGCTTGTATTCCCTCTCTTGCTGGCTGTCTCTCTCTCTGTCAAATAAATAAATAAAATCTTAAAAAAAAAAAAAAAGAAAAAACTAGAGTGCAGAAAGAAGGAAAAAAGTAATTCTATAGTAGAAAAATCCAACAAACATTACCTTGGTCAAGAGATGAAAGTTAACATCACCATGGGGTGCCTGGTGGCTCAGTGTGTTAAGTGTCCACGTTCAGCTCAGGTCATGATCCCAGAGTCCTGGGATTGAGCCCCACATCAGGCTCCCTGCCCAGTGAGGAGTCTGCTTCTCCCTCTCCTTCTGCCCCTGCTTGTGCTCTCCCTCTCAAATAAATAAATAAAATCTTTTTTAAAAAGTTAGCATCACCAGTTATAAGTCATGTTGAGAATATCTTCATATAATGTGATAAGAAGGTTGTCTCACTTCTTTAGTATCTGTTTAAAAAACCTATAACCCCATTCTAATCATAAAAAAAAAAATCAGGTAAGTCCAAATTGAAGGGGTGATTCCACAAAATACCTGACCAGTACTCCTCAAAAGTCTTAAGATTATGAAAAACAAGGAAAGACTGGAAAGTGTAGTGGGCCAGAAGAAACTGAGGAGACAGGATATCTATAATAACAAGTTAGCCAGGATGGGCTTCTAGAATAGAAATAGGTCACTATGGGAGAAACTAGTGAAATTTGAATGAAGTCTGGAGTTTAGTTAAAATAAATGAAATAAAACATTAAATGTGGCTTAATAAGCCATAGTTTGACCAATAGTGTATATAGTAATATGGGAAAATATTAAGCAATAGTATAAATGTTAATATGGAAAATTTTTAGTTGTACAAGTATAAAATGAATAAGCTATAATTTTTACCTTTATTAAATTTAATTTCTATCATCTTCCTATGGATTATGTTATAGCAACTGTTGATATTTTTGGGGGGTAGGGGTTTTTTTGAGGTGCCCTGTACAAATCAACATCTGTATAAACATGCCAAACAAAAATCATGATACTCATAGCAATTTTATCATGTCATTAACAGAGAAAGCACTCATTTATCGGTCTCTGGTCCCACAGTTGGTTATTACTATAGGACTAACACAACAAACTATAATGAAACCAAGTGTCCCCTAGGCCCAGAACTGATATCTAGATCATTATATTTATCCTTATGTATAATTTTTTTCTAGAAAAAACACTTAACAGCAACCCTCAGTTTATTTCCTTTGATTAAGAGTCACTTATGGTTTGCCTCCCTCTCTGATTTTGTCTTGTTTCATTTTTTCCTTTCTTCTCCTATGATCCTCTTTTTGTCTCTTAAATTCCACATATAAGTGAGATCATATGATAATTATCTTTCTCTGATTGACTTATTTCACTTAGGATAATATCCTATAGTTCCAGCAATGCCATTGCAAATGACAAGATATCATGTTTTTGTGGTGGCTGAGTAGTATTCCATTGTATATATATACCACATCTTCTTTATCCATTCATCTGTCAATAGACATCTGGCTTTTTCCATTGTTTGGCTATTGTGGACAATGCTGCTATAAACATTGGAGTGCAGGTGCCCCTTCAGATCACTACCATTTATATAGTTAGGGTAAATACCCAGTAATGAAGTTGCTGGGTCATAGAGTAGCTCTATTTTCAACTTTTTGAAGAACCTCCATACTATTTTCCAAGTGGCTGCACCAGATTGCATTCTCACCGAAGTGTAAGAGGGTTCCCCTTTCTCTGCACCTCTGCCAACAGCCGTTGTTTCCTGACTTGTTAATTTTAGCCATTCTAACCAGTGTGAGTTGGTATCTCATTGTAGTTTTGATTTGTATTTCCCTGATGATGAGTGATATTGAGCACTTTTTCATGTGTCTGTTGGCCATTTGGAAGTCTTCTTTGGAGAAATGTCTGTTCATGTCTTCTGTCCATTTCTTGAGTGGATTATTTGTTCTTTGGGTTTTGAATTTGATAAATTCTTTATAGATTTTGGAAAATCCCTGTATCTGATACATCATTTGCAAATATCTTCTCCCATTCTGTAGGTTGTCTTTTGGTTTTGTCAACTGTTTCCTTAGCTGTGCAAAAGCTTTTTATCTTGATAAAGTCCCAACAGTTCATTTTTGCCTTTGATTCCTTTGCCTTTGGAGATGTGTCTAGTAAGAATTTGCTGTGGGCGAGGTCACAGAGGTTGCTGCCTGGGCCTTTCTCTAGGATTTCGATGGATTCCTGTCTCACATTTGGGTCTTCCATTCATTTTGATTCTGTTTTTGTGTGTGGTTAGGAAAATGGTCCAGTTTCATTCTTCTGCATGTGGCTGTACAATTTTCTCAGCACCATTTGTTGAGGAAACTTTCTCTTTTCCATTGGATGTTCTTTCCTGCTTTGTGAAAAATTAGTTGACCATAGAGTTGAGGGTCCATTTCTGGGTTCTCTATTCTGTTCCATTGATCTATGTGTCTGTTTTGTGCCAGTACCATACTGTCTTGATGACTACAGCTTTGTAATAGAGCTTGAAATCTGGGACTGTAAAGCTATCAACTTTGGTTTTCTTTGTCAACATACCTTTCGCTATTTGGTGTCTTTTCTGGCTTCACACAAATTTTAGGATTATTTGTTCCAGCTCTGTGAAAAAAGTTGGTGGTATTTTGATAGGGGTTGCATTGAATGTATAGATTGTTCTAGGTAGCATAGACATTTTAACAATACTTGTTCTTCCAATCGATGAGCATGGGATGTTTTTCCATTTCTTTGTGTCTTCCTCAATTTCTTTCATGAGTGTTCTATAGTTTTCTGAGTACAGATCTTTGCCTCTTTGGTTAGATTTATTCCTAGGTATCTTATGGTTTTGGGTTCAATTGTAAATAAGATCGACTCCTTCATTTCTCTTTCTTCTGTCTCATTGTTAGTGCATAGAAACACAACTGTATTTCTGTGCACTGATTTTATATCTTGCCACTTTGCTGAATTCCTGTGTAAGTTCTAGCAATAATAGAGTATCATGTCATCTGTGAAGAGTGAGAGTTTATCTTCTACTTTGCCAATTTGGATGCCTTTTATTTCTTTTTGTTGTCTGATTGCTGAGGCTAGGACTTCTAGTACTATGTTGAACAGCAGTGGTGACAATGAACATCTCTGCCATGTTCCCGACCTTAGGGGAGTTGCTCTCAGTTTCTCTATTGAGAATGATATTCACTGTGGGCTTCTCATGCATGACTTTTACGATATTGAGGTATGTTCTCTCTATACCTACACTGTGAAGAATTCTAATCAAGAAAGGATTTTGTACTTTGTTTAATGCTTTTTCTGCATCTATTGAGAGGATCATATGGTTCTTGTCCTTTCTCTTATTAATGTAGTGTATTCCATTGATTGATTTGCCACTGTTGAATCCACCCTGCAGCCCAGGAATAAATCCCACTTGGTCATGGTGAATAATCCTTTAACATACTGTTGGATCCCATTGGCTAGTATTTTGGTAAGAATTTTGACATCCATGTTCATCAGGGATATTGATTTGTAATGCTTCTTTTTGGTGGGGTCTTTGTGTGGTTTTTGGGTCAAGGTGATGCTGGCCTTATAGAAAGAGTATAGAAGTTTTTTCTTTTTCATTTTCTTTCTTTCTTTTCTTTTCTTTTCTTTCTTTTTTTTTTTTGACACAGCTTCAGAGGAATAGGTATTAATTCTTCTTTAAATCTTTGGTAGAATTCCCCTGGGAAGCCATCTGACCCTGGACTCTTGCTTGTTGGGAGATTTTTGATTAGTGTTTCAATTTCCTTGCTGTTTATTGGTCTGTTCAGGTTATCTATCTCTTCCTGTTTCAGTTTTGGTAGTTTATATGTCTCTGGGAATGCATCTATTTCTTCCAGATTGCCTGAATTGTTGGCATATACTTGCTCACAATATGTTCCTATAATTGTTTGTATTTCCTCAGTGTTGGTTGTGATCTCTCTTCTTTCACTCATGCTTTTATTTTTTTGGGTCCTTTCTCTTTTCTTTTTGATAAGTCTGACCAGGAGTTTATTGATCTTATTAATTCTTTCAAAGAACCAGCTCCTAGTTTTGTCGATCTATTCTTCTGTTCTTTTGGTTTCTATTTCATTGATTTCTGCTCTAATCTTTATTAACTCTCTTCTCCTGCTGGATATAGGCCTTATTTGCTGCTCTTTCTCCAGCTCCTTTAGGTCTAGGGTTAGGTTGTGTATTTGAGACCTTTCTTGATTCTTGAGAAAGGCTTGTATTGCTATATACTTCCCTCTTAGGACTGCCTTTGCTGCATCCCAAAGGTTTTGAACAGTTGTGTTTTCATTTTCATTTGTTTCCATAAATTTTTAAAATTCTTCTTTAATTTCCTGGTTGACCCATTCATTCTTTAGTCGGATGCTCCTTAGCCTCCATGTATTTGAGTTCTTTTCAAATTTCCTCTTGTGAATGAGTTCCAGGTTCAAAACACTGTGGTCTGAAAATATGCATGGAATGATCCCAATCTTTTGGTGATGGTTGAGACCTGATTTGTGACCCAGGATGTGATCTATTCCGGAGAATGTTCCATGTGCACTCAAAAAGAATGTGTATTCTGTTGCTTTAGGATGGAAGGCTCTGAATATATTTATGAAGTCCATCTGGTCCAGTGCATCATTCAAAACCCTTGTTTCCTTGTTGATCTTCTGCTTAGATGACCTGTCCATTGCAGGGAGTGGGTTGTCAAAGTCCCCTAATATTATTGTATTATCATTGATGTGTTTCTTTAATTTTGTTATTAATTGGCATATATAATTGGCTGCTCCCATGTTAGGGGCATAAATATTTACAATTGTTAGATCTTCTTGTTGGATAGACCCTTTTTATGATATAATGTCCTTCCTCACTCCTTATTACAGTCTTTGTTTCAAAATCTAATTTGTCTGATATAAGGATTGCCACCCCAACTTTCTTTTGAAGTACATTAGCATGGTAAATTGTTTTCCACTTCATCATTTTCAATTTGGGGGTGTCTTTGGGTCTAAAATGAGTCTCTTGTAGACGTCATGTGGAAAGGTCTTGCTTTTTTATCCAATCTGATAGCCTGTGTCTTTTGATTGGGACATTTAGCCCATTTACATTCAGAGTAACTATTGAAAGATATTAATTTAGTGCCATTGTATTACCTGTAAAGTCCCTGTTTCTGTATATTGCATCTGTTCCTTTCTGGTCTATATTACTTTTGGGCTCCCTCTTTGCTTAGAGGATCCCTTTTAATATATCTTGTAAATCTGGTTTAGTGATCACAAATTCTTTTAGTTTCTGTTTTTTCTGGAAGCTTTTTATCACTCTTTCTGTTTTGAATGACATCCTAGCTGGATAAAGTATTCTTGGCTGCATATTTTTCTCATTTAGCACCCTCATGCCTGTCCTTTCTGGCCTGCCAGGTCTCTATGGATAGATCTGCTGCCAATCTAATGTTTCTACCCATGTAGGTTACAGACCTTTTGTCTCAAGCTGCTTTCAGGATTTTCTCTGTCTCTGAGATTTGCAAGCTTCACTATTACATGTCAGAGTGTTGACCATTTTTATTGATTTGAGGAGGGTTCTCTGTGCCTCCTGGACTTGGATGCCTGTTTCCTTCCCCAGATTACGGAAGTTCCCATTATAATTTGCTCCAATATACCTTCTGCACCCCCTTTCTTCTGGTAATCCAATTATTCTAATATTGTTTTGCTTTATGGTATCACTTATCTCCTGAATTCTCCCTTCATGATCCAGTAGTTGTTTATCTCTCTGTTTCTCGGCTTCTTTATTCTCCATCATTTTGTCTTCTATATCAGTAATTCTCTTTGCCTTATTTATCCTAGCAGTTAGAGCCTCCAGTTTGATCGCATCTCATTAATAGCCTTTTTTATTTTGACTTGATTAGATTTTAGTTCTTTTATTTCTCCAGTAAAGGATTCTCATGTGTTTTCTATGCTTCTTGCAAGCCCAGCTAATATCTTTATAATAATTATTCTGATCTCTAGTTCTAACATCTTACATCCATACTGAACAGGTCCCTGGCAGTCAGTGTTATCTCTTGTTTTCTTTTTTTGAGGTGAGTTTCATCATTCTGTCCAGAGAAGAACAGATGAATGAGAGAACAAAATACTAAAATGGCAACAATGACCCCAGAGAAATATAGACTAAACAAATCAGAAGAGACCCAAAACTGAAAAAAAGAAAAAAAGGAAGAAAAAGAAGAAAGAAAGATAATATAATCAGGTGGATAGAATAGAGTAATGTACTGGATCCTGTGTGTATTTTGGTCCATTTGTTTGAAAACTAGATCCCAAAATTTTAAAGAAAGAAAAACTTAAATATCTATAAAAATAAAATTAAATACAGTGAAAGGATAGAATGTAACTGTAAAAAGGAAAATTAAAAGATAAGAACAAACAAACAAACAAAACTACAACAGCAAAAATGAAGGGATATAAACAGACAGGTGAACAGAAAAGAGCAATACACTATATCCTGAGTATATCTAGGTCAGTTTGTTAGAAGAAACTATATCTCAAAATTGTAAAGAAAAAAAAAACTTACATACATACAAAAATAAAATTAAATACATTGAAGGGATAGAATGTAACTCTAAAGATGAAAATTTAAAAAGACTTTAACAAAACATAAGAAATAAAAAACAAAAGAATATGATCAGACTGGTGAAGAGAATAGAGGCATACACTAGATTATGGGTATATTTTGCTCTGTTAAAAGAAACTGCAACCCAAAATTGTAGAGAAAGAAAAACTTTATATATGTATATATATATATGTGTATATATATATATATATATACACAAATATAAAATTAAATACAATGAAGGGATAGAATGTAAAAATGAAATTTAAAAGGATTTAAAGAAAAAGTTGATAAAAGGATTTAAAGAAAAAGTTGATAAAATAAAATATTGGTTGAAGAAGGAAAGAGAAAAAAATTAAAATGGAAAGATTGAAGAATCATGGTAAAAACCCCATGATTTCTGTATGCCATATTGCCCTAGCATGGGAGTTTTACAGTTTTCATTGATAGGTAAACTTGGTCTTGGCTGGGTGTTCTTGCTGATAATCTCGGGGAGGGGCCTGTTGCTTTGCTTCTCAAGTGTATTTGCCCTGGGAGGAATTGCACCACTCTTGCCAGTGGGCTAGGCTAAGTAATATGTTCTGGTTTGTTCTATGTGGCTTTTGCTCCCTGAAGCCTTTCTGTGCAGCTTTAGATGATGAAAACAAAGATGATGGCCTCCCAATCTCTGGCTCCAGAGCCAAATGCTTGGGGTCCCACTCCTCAGTGCACCCTCAGGGAAAAGCAATCACTCCTGTCTCCCTGGTCTCTGTCTGCGCCCCATGCTCACCCCACCTGTGATGGAGCATTTCTATCTGAGGCACATGACCCCCTTTCAAGTCTCCAAACCCTGCAGACTCCTGCGCTCCTGAGCTGTTCCTCCCCCGGAGGAGAGGGAAAAGGATCTCGCTAGTTCTACTGCTCTCTGGGCCCCTTCTCAGAGAGCAATCACCTGACCGAGCTGTGGTTCTGAGTATATGGCAACCCTGAGCTGAAGGCCCACTCCTGGGCTCACTGTTTGCAGCCAGCTTCCCTGCTCCTGTGCCTAGGATCTCTGCCACACTCAGGCACCCCAGTCTTCCGGTGACCCTGGACATCCTGAGACCACATTGTCCCACCTAAGATTCCACCCTGCTTAGCCACCTGAGTGCCTTTCAGGCTGGGACATCCTTCACTCAAGCAGATTTCTAAAAGTTGTAATTCTGCACTCTGAAGCTATATCACTTTCTGTTAGCCAGCTGATGGAGGCTCCCATCCCCCACGGTTTATCTTCCATGTATCACCTCACACTTCTCTGCACCTCCTACCTTGCAGAAAGTGGTCCCTTTTCTATTTGTAGAGTTGCAGCAATACTTTTCTTAGATCTCTGTTTGAGATTGTGGGTGGTCAGAATGGTATGATAGCTATCTAGCTGAGTTCCTGGGAGCAGACAAAACAAAGTTCTCCTTCTCCTCCACCATCTCGATTTCTGTCTGGGAACATTTAGTTTTTAAAAGTTAACCTATTGTATACCCCAGATAGTCAACTAACTTTTATGACATTTTCTAAGATGTCATGCCCATAAACTGGAACACCTTAGTTTTGTTTATCACAAATGATCCTAAAGGTGGGATATGCTAATAAGATATATATTTTCAGGCTCTTTTAATTGTCCCTCTAGTTATGCTAATGATGTTAATGTAATTAGTCTAATTACTATGATGTCAATTATCAGCATATTTATAAAGAAATTACACTGAGTTATCTGCTGTCTTTGTTTTCTCAGGAAATCCCCTCAGTAATCAAGAATCAGTAGTCAGTGCTTTAACCCCTTTTCTCCAATGCCATTCACAAAATTAATGTGAGCACTATTTTCAGAAAAATAAATTCCTGTTTACAACTACAACTTTTCACTAAGATTGCCTTAAGCCCTACCAACACTCTAATCAAATTATAATTATTTAAACCATTAAACCATTTTCCTGGGACTGTATGTAATTTTATGTTAATAATTACTATAAAGTCAGGTATACTGTAAGACATATCTTAAAATGTGAAGTCAGATGGAAAGGAAATGATAAATAGATCATGATTGATTATTAAAAATATTGAGGCTTTGCTAGTGAGTATAAAATAACAGATTCTATTAAGTAATTGTAATTAGCAAAATAAAGCTATAGAATAAATCCAATTAGATACAACTCTAAAATTGGATGTGGTATTTACAACATGTTTCTGAAGATTCAGGTTAATTCTGATTAATGTCAAAAGCTATAATTATAGATTCAACATTCACAAATATGTAAATCTCATTAATTCAGAGGGCAATGTCTGTGTGTATTGTCCTACATTAAACAACATTCCATTGAACTCTTCTATCCTTTTCTTTCATCCTTGAAGCTTTTCAATCAACAGGCCAAAAGCAAGTCCCAAAGTCTAGCCATGTGCTGACTTTCCCTAGCAATTGATTCTTAATCCTGATAAAATATAGGCTATTAAAGCTTCTGCTAACTATATATATCCATGTAACTCACTGCTTTTTACCTCACAGGTCTATTTGAAGGCTTTCAAGTTTGGGTGTGTCAGGGTTATATGGTCTCATAAAACAAATTAGGAAATATTTTCCCTTTTCCAATTCTCTAGAAGAGTTTGTGTAAGACTGTGTGAGATTTTCTTTTTCTTTTTTTTTTTTTTTTTTAGATTTTTTTTTTTTTTTNTTATTTATTTATTTGAGAGAGAGAGAGAGTGAGAGAGAGGAAAGCATGAGTGCGGGGCAGGGAGTGGCAGAGGGAGAGGGAGAAGCAGATTTCAAGCAGGGAACCAGACTCAGGGCTCAATCCCAGGACCCCAGGATCATGACCTGAGCTGAAAATAGATGCTTAATCTACTGAGCCACCCAAGAACCCTGAGATTATTTCTTTTTTATATATTTGAAGAGATTCCTCTGTGAATGTGAAATTGTCTGGGCCCCAAGTTTACTTTATGGAAAAATTTTGAAATTATAGATTCAAATTCTTTAATAGATTAAGAATATTTTGATTTTTATTATCTTTTTTGTCAGTTTTGGTAAGTTATTTTTCAAGATAATTTTTCTTTCATTTAAATAGGTTTTGTTGATAAGATTTTCTTAATTCTTCTTAAAGACTATTTCACGTCTGTTGGATCTGTAATAATGATGCCCTTTTCACTTCTGACATTCATGGTTTGTATTTTCTCTCATTTTTCTCCTTCAGTCTTGCTAGCACTTATGAATTTTGTTAAATTTTTCAAAGAACCATATTTTTATTTAGCGTATCTTCTCTAGTGTATATCTAGATTTTTTCTATTGCATATATGCTTTATATCTTATTGGTCTCTGTTCAGTTTTTAAAATATCTAATCCCCTTTATATTCTTTGAGTTTAATTTGCTCTGCTTTTTCTAGCTTGTGAGATAGAAACTTATTGATTTTTTCAATTTTTCTTCTTTTCTAACACATGCATTAAAAACTGAAAAAACAAAAAAGACTTAAAATCTCTAAATACTTTTTTAGTTGCATTTTATGTCAATACCATTTTATCATCAGTTTTAAATATATTCTAAATTCCATTATGATTGATCCAATTATATATAAGTAAGATGCTTAATTTTCAAATGTTTGGAAAATTCCCTGAATTTGTTAGCCCAAGTATTTAGTCTTCATTTATTTTGTAACTCAGAACGCTATTTCTAAACTCAGAAAGTATCTTCTCCCACTATTCTTAAAGATTGTAGTAATTTGCACCCAATTTATAGTATACAAATAGATTCAAGACACTTGCCACTATCTCTGAAAGGTGTCTAATAACTGAATGTTCATAGAAATAAAACAAGAATTCCATGCCAGAGATGGCTCATTGAATTATTGTAGGTTTCTAGTGATAGATGTTTGGATATGTCTTCTTTTATCGTCTCTCTTGATTTACCCAGTCAAGAAAAGATAACACCAACAATAACAAATTAGATTTCCAAAGTGAAAAAAAAAAGTAAATCTCATGCAGAAGTATTTATTCAGTGTCAGAAATAATTTTTCACTTCAATGGGCATGTGACAATGATGAAAGGCACTGATTTGGCACCCATTACTTATTCCAATTCTACCACTAATTATTCTATTTTAAATCAATATCCTTAAGTACATCTTTTTTCTTCATTTCAAAATCTTTGTTCATTTCAAAATCTTTGTTCATAGAGAGAAAGAAACATTTCTGTCACTTATTCCATTAATAACATTTTATATAAAACAAAATCCTTGAAAGTACACAAAAGAGAATTTAGAATATATCTTAGAATGCATCTTTAGAATACATGTTTCACAGTTTGTGTTTCCAGAAGCTCTTTTGCCTTTGGTATTCTTGATTACCTAAAACTATGGAATAGGAAGGCAGATTCCATGTGCTTTTCTCTGGCTCTGCCATGTTTTAGCTTTGTGGTCTTGTAAACCTAAGTCTAGAAAAAGAGAAGCAGAAGTCATACTTTTCATTGTGGCATTTAATGACCTCTAACAGGATTTTTATTTCTAAATTCAAGACTTTGGGCTATACTGATTGGTGGTCTTAGTGCCCAAGGGACAATGTTTACAGGAGATACAATAACATTTCTGCTGAATTGGCAGTTGAAAATATCTGGTTATTTTTGCATTTTTCATGGCATTGAAATGAAAGACAAACAAAAAGAGTAAGGGGTTATCGTGTTGGCTGGATTGTTTGATCCTGAAGATTGTAGGGAAATATGGCTGCCACAAATGAGATTGAAGAGAAATTCATATAACATCTAAGAAATCCCTTTGGGCATCTCCTAATGCTGTCTTAACAAATCATAAAACTTAAAGGATAGTGACAATAAATCAGTATAGGTAGGATTTATAATTGTCTATAACTTCTTCCTTGTTCTCAGGTTTAAATGTATACGTATATTAACCCATTTATTTAATGTCTTTCTTTCCCCTTATGTTTTATGTACTCTATAGCTGGTGTTATTACTGGTTATCTTTAAAACTTTGTACATTTCACATTATCAATGTGTGATTATGACTGAATTAGAAGAGGAATGACAATCACTTAGAAATAAATGCAGAAATTGTTAGGAATTTAGCTTTCCCCTCTTTGGGAGACAGTAAACAATTTGCATTTGTGTGTGGCATGGTTGGATAATGTTGAGTCGAAGCATACTGTAGTTATTGTTGTTTAGAATATTGCAACCTTAAATTGAAAATCAAATCTACATTCTGCTCCCAGCGTGCTGGTGGTAAAATGTGAAGTGTGTGAAGTCTTCATCTGGAAAAGGAGAAGATGGAAAACACACAGAAGTCACTTTTCCAGAACACATGTTAGCACTTGCTAGTCAGTGCCAGTGAAAAAAACTCTGAGAATGTGTTTGATACCTTTTCCACTGAAGTTATTACATTCTGACCAGCTGCTGCTGGTTGACACATCCTGTCCTTAGATATGTTAGTTTAAGATGGCTCCTCTAATTAGTGATTTTATATGTAAACTATGTGCTTAAGCCAGAAATAAAAATTACAGCTGTTGTCTTAATGTAAATATTAACATAATGAGATACCAGTTCCCAACAGCACCTGTAGTAGTTTTTTGGATCACAGGATGGCTCCTGAATGACATGGACTTCTAGAGGGCATCCTAGTTTAAGGCATGAGCACTTAGACAGCTGTTGTCTTTGTTCTGCAACACATGCTCTTCTGTATCTTGAGTAAATGTTATATGAAAAAATATCCAAAAGTGACAAACAGTAGGGAAAAAAAGGTATAGAGGCATGGGTCCAGGTGGCTCAACAACTCTTGATTAGCACATAGAATGCTGTCATCTCAAAATGATGATAATGTAGTGCTATGAGTAATGTAGGCAGATATTAATGTATTTTCAATTATCACCCTATGCTACTGTAGCCACTAATGGAAATTGCTTTTTATTACCAGTTTCACAATTTAAAGCTCAGTGGTTATAGTTAGGCAGTAGTTCAATGAAATGCTTCAAAATGGCCCATCATAGCATTCATGTTTCCAAGCAACTATTTCTACAGCAGTGATATACCAACCCATGATTAAATAAATTAGTATTCTCTGCATAGGAGGGTGAGTAATAGCCTTTTGGGAAATTTGAAATTCATGAAAAATTTTGCATCTTGATTCTTATTTTGGCATTTTATTAGTTTTATCCAGTTTGCATTTAAGATATAAAAAATTCAGGTGTGTTACATGAGGGAGAAAACACACACATGAATTTCAATGAAAAATACTAGTGAAAGGGTGAGAAATGAAAACTGGGTATGTGATGATTAAAAGGTGTTTTGGCTCCATCTGCAGATGGTTGAGTTGAGTTGAGGCAGAGAGTAGTGTTTGATTAGCTCCGCTTGAGGTGGGCTATAGGACTATAACAGTGCACACAGATGAACCATATCTTCAGGTCATTAATCTGCATGTCCTTCTCAGAAAGAAAGCTTGGAAGAGAACACTTTGAAGTTGACTCAGCCAATAACGAAGTCCATGTGAAAGTTGACAATGAAATGAGGAATGAAAAAATAAATAACTGTCAGACTAACTTGGAATTTTGTGCTCTGCAATAGTTGCCATACTATATTTTTCTCATGAATCAGTAAGATTGAGTTGAACCCCAAGTCATTATCAAGGAAAAAAGGTAGAAAGGCATGGGTTGATGTGGCTGAATGGTTCTCAATTAGCACATAGACTATTTCCATCTCTAAATGATGAAAATGCAGTGCTATGAGTAATCTAGGTGGTATCAGTGTATTTTTAATGATCTTCCCATGCTGCTGAAGCTGCTGCTAGAAACTGCCTTGTCCTTAACCACGTGTCAATTAAAGTTCAGTGGTTGTAGTTAAATAAAGTACTCAGGGCTTCCAAATAAAATTTCCTAGTAACCTAAGTTTACAGGTGAGAGACGCTTTAAAGTAACAAAGTAGAAGAGCAAACTAGCCTGCCACTCAGTTCTTTCAGGGTAATAAGAATATTAATGAGAAGAATGGAGTAATAAATACATGTCTGGGTAATAAAACCATACCTGAAATACTGTACTAATGTGTTAACAGATTGTTTTTTTAAAGAGATCATGTATGTGTGGTGTTATCTATGTATAGAACAGATATAACAATCTTTTCTTATCCAGTAGCACATAAGACTGCCAGAAGTAAGTGGTTTGGAAGTTTGATTTCATCCAAATTCTTATACTCACAAGAATCAATGATTGATAAAATAGGAAAACAGTGTAACACTGAAAAACTGAAGTACTTCCCCTCAAAACTTGGTTGCATTCAGTACTGAAGTGTTTTCGCACTTAGAAATTGTTCACTTTTTCCTCTGTGCCTCATTCTGAGCCCAGGGTGGGTCCGATAATCCAGGCAAGGAAACGGTACGAGCAGAGGGTGGCCTGGGTGACTGCATCCTTACCCAGGGCACTGGAAGTGAGGATGCTGGAGACCAGGTGAAACAAGGAGGTTCTATAACCACCTGACTTATAATTTAACACTGACTCCAAACAAAGTCCATAGAAGACACAAAAGCTCCCTCAAGCACCCAGTCAAGTTATCATTTCTAGCCATTAGTCATAACGTTTCCCTTTATAATGTCATTTTGCCTGTAGAACAAACATCTCCTAAACTCCTTCAGATGTTTCCCTAGGCTTGAGTACTCGTATCATATGTGGCGCCTTCTCTAACCAGTGTATATTTCCTATGCATGTAAATTTTCTATATATAAACTTATTCCTCAAAGGGGTTAACTGGGAATAGAGAATGTACAAGGCCGCTTTGACTTAGACATTCAGCCTCCCTAGGACAAAACAAATTCTTGGTTGTTTTGCTCTTGGAATTAAAAGAATGGATAGCATTTTATATTCTTGCTAGCTTTTTTTCTCTTCTTCCTCATCTCTTCATTCTCCTCCTGCCTCTTTTTTCTCCTCCTCCCCCTCCTCCTCCTTCTCCTCCTCCTTTACCTCCTCTTTCCCTCCTCCTTTCCCTCCTCCTTTCCCTCCTCCTCCTCCTCTCCATGTACTCTCTCTCTTTATGTCTTTGGGTTATTCGTTTCTCATAGTTATCTCTAGTTCTATCAGTCATTTACTTTACCTATTGAGTAATTTGGGCAGATGGCTTTCTAACATTAAGAGAACAATAAAACCTATCTTTGGCTGCAATCTTGACAGATTCAGAAATCATCAAAAGGTTAAGAAAAAAGTGGAGGAAGTGGACCATAGGAAAAATTTGGTATGGTCTGATAATTCACAGGCAGGCCAGAGAGGAAAAAATAAAGAGAGAGAGAGAGAGAGAGAGAGACAGGATATAAGCAGAATGTTTGGGTTACAAGATAGAGAGCAAGGGGTGCCTGGAAGAGTAAGTCAGTCAATATTTTCTGTTCAATCTAGTTACCTGACTAAATTAATGTGGAATAAATATTTTGTTTCACAGGTGTCTTAGCTCAGGCTGCCATAACAAAATACCATAGACTGAGTGTTTTAAGCATTAGAAATTCATTTTCTCACAGCTCTGGAGTCTGGAAGTATGAGATCAGGGTGATAGAATGATCAGGTTTTGGTAAGAGCTCTCTTCCTGGCTTGCAGATGGCTGTCTTCTCATTATGCCCTCACATAGCAGGGAGAGAGCAAGCTCTTTGGTATTTGTTCTTACTTGGGCCTAATCCCATCATGAGGGCCCTCCTCTCAAGACCTCATCTAAACCTAATTATCTCCCAAATGCTCCATCTTGAAATACCATTATGCTGGGGTGAGAATTTCAACATGTGAATTGGTGGTGGGAGGGGCACAATTCAGTCCATAGCAAATACTTTCCAACTCTGCCAAAAGATGAGATGTTCAAAAGTATAAAGTAGAAGAAAATTCACAATCATTATCCATTCTGCTCTCACATCAGGTCAAGAACCAAGCTGGAAAAGTAAAATATTTTGTTAGTGGTGGAGTGGAAATTATTCAACCACCTCACCATTAATGATACTCCTCATTTCAGGGACCCAATTCAAAACAAGGAAACTCAGTTTTTTCATGTTTACACCAGTGCTAAAATAAATTCTTAGAGCTGAGTATTTAAACACTCCTCAGGTGTACTTATTAAATAAGTTTAAAACATTTTTTTTCCTACTACAGTTCTTGGGACTACACTCAAAGGACAGTATAAGCTTTTGAACTTAACACTGTATGCTCTACAAGTGTTTTTCCCATGCCTTGATTAATTTTTTATATATTTAACTTTTGAATTCTACTTTTTTGCATTATAATTAAAATTCTTTGCAGAAAGATACACAAAATACACTAGTAAATTATTAAGAGCCATTACTATTTGTGATGACTAATGAAGCTTTGCTTCATTAATTGGATGATAATTGGGAAGTATTAAATGCCAAATTATATTTGGTTATTTAGCTTTTTGAATATAATAAGAATTTATTATCTTATTTATAAAAGCCATAATTTATAAATTATGGAAACTATCTTATTGAAAGAAATTCTTAAATTCTTCCCTGTGTATAGTATTAACTTAGAATATCAAATAATATCAAAATGTAGACTATGATGTGTGTTAGTCATTGTGCTTAATTTTTATTTTTTAAATAAAAAAATTTTTAAATATTTTATTATTTTTGTTTAAGTCGGCTCCACACCCAGCATGAAGCCCAACACTGGGCTTGAACTCACTACCCTGAGATCATGAACTGAGCTGAGATCAAGTGGGACACTTAACTGATTGAGCTACCTAGGCACCCCTGTGTTTAATTTTTTAAATTTGGTGGTTGTTTTTCACCCCAAAGTTATATTCATTACAGTGATCAACTTTCATGAACTCCCATGATTTGGCTTTTGGTAAACCATGATTTGTTTCTACGTAGTAATCAAACCATCTAGCAGTACTCCTAGTAATTAATAGCTAAAATAGAAGAAAAAAAATGGCAGGGTCCAGTTTTATGTGGTCCCTTTTCTGATGAAGCTGGCACAACAACATATGAGCTACAGCCATGAAGCAAATGAGATATGATTCTTATTTATATTAACTTTGTTAATAAGAATAAGCTTCTAAAGCTTTTACGACATTCTCCTCACCACCAGTAGATCATAAATATTCTAGGAATTACAGCCAGGCAGTATATTTAAAAAATAAAACAAACAAAAATAAAAACTTTTAACCCTTATTGCTTAGTTTATTTTGAACTTAAAAACAGGACAGATCTTATGGTTCCAGGTAGGATAAAATAGGTTGTGACAGGCCAAAGTTCCCATTGCAACAACTCAAAAAGCTGGGTGAACTACAAAAATAGTTTTAAAGGCATAAGAATAAAGTGGAAGCAATGAGGATTAGATGAACTAAAATTCTAGACCATGGAGATCCTTTCAAATTGAGCTGACAATCAGACATGTTTCCTGAGGACATATACTGATTCTGGTGGAAGTCAAGACTTGGAATCTGCATAGACAGATTATATACGTCATTTTGATCCCCTGTCCAATTCCCCTGAGCCAGATCTAAGGTACTGCTGAACTTCAGAGAATCTACCTATACTGAGTAGCTCAGATCTGTTCACTGTTTCCATGTACCCTGTCAGCACTATAATCACAATCTTTCCTTGTGTGTGTGTGTGTGTGTGTGTGATTTTATTTGGATGTAACTGCTAATAAATGTGTCCTCTCTGTTCTAAGTAAACTGTCATTTTAATGTCACTTTATAATATTTGTAAAACAATATAAAATGCATGCTCTTATCTGAGATGTTGAAAGATGAATTAATCAGTTATAATGATCATAGCTAAATCAAACTTCCTCATGATTAAATCCATATTCTTTAGGAAAAAGTATATTCAAAATTGCAGTTATTAGTATGCTTTTGTCCCTGAAAGATTTGGTGCAGTGAAAAGGCTACATCTGCACCCAAGGAAACAAAAATGAATATGTTCCAGTGAATATGGTAGAATTTGTGAATCCTGTTGACTAGCCTCAGATTTCTTTGAGTCTAGCCTGTATTTCCTGAATTTTGTATTGGCAGTTTCTGCCTCTAGAAACTCTGACCCACCAGGTTGAGGCTATGGCCTGGTTTTACCAGGTGGCCCATGCTATCCTGATACAGTAGTGTACTTTGAGACAACATTATTCATGTGTTATCATTTTAAATGTTTTTGACTGAATGCAAGGCATTTCAATGATAGAATTTTCTTCTGATAACTGGTGGTATTAAAGTTAAGCCCAAGTAGTTATGTTCAAATTTTAAAAACTAAACCCATGCGTATTAAGCACTATGACCCAGGAATAGAAATGAGTAGCAAGGTCTGCTAAATCTAAATCATAGATTTAAATCTAATAATCTAAAATGATTATCTAAGGAAGCTCAAAGGCAAGTAGGAAAGAAAGACAAATAGACCATAATGTCAATGCCGAATAACATATGCCACAGTAGAAAAAGCTTTATGAGATGTTATGTATATTTTAAAAATAAAAATATAAATATGATACATTCTGTCTATTTTGGGTGAGGGAAATCCAAATGAAGAGAAGAGACATCTTGTGGTGGACATTCCAGTATAAAGGATAGCTTCATTGAGAAGGTAAACTTCTTCTAAGTAAGATTCTATAGGAGAAAAAAGTACTGTTTGGTTTTTTTACAAGCCATGATCTATTATCATCATCATTACAAATAAATTGTACGTGTGTGTGTGTGTATATATATATATATATATATATATATATATATATATATATGTATGAATGGATGATGGGTGGATTTAAACTAAAGAAATAGCATAGTTTGGGGCATTTCTATTCATGGTAAAGTTATTCATCTTGGGAAGATTATTTCTGTTGGGAACTTATGAAAATGCTATTACACCCTCAGTTGATTCTTGATAAAGGAACCAGTAAGATATAGTGCAAAAAGGAAAACTTCGACCAATGTTGCTGGAATAACTGACTATCCATATGGGAATAAAATATTCTCATCTTCTACCACACACATATGCAAAAACTAATTTGGGATGGATCAGAGATTAGAAAGTAAAAACTGAAACTATAAACCGTTCAGAAAAAATAAAAAACCTCATGAGTTGAGAATAGGCGATGTTATCTTAGGACATAGACTTTTCTGTGTGGCTGTGCTTTTTTGAGGAGTGGGAGTAGGGTGGTAGAAAATGGCACTGTAGCACTCATAAATAGGACTTGATTTCTTGATGCCTTCCTTTTTTTAGCACAAATAACTAGCAATTGAATTGGTTTAATTAGTAAGATGACAAAAAATATTCACGTTTATATATCACTGATCATCAGATTCCTAAATAAAATTAATCAATCTCTAGAATATTTTATATAAGCTACGATAAAGCTTAACTGAGTTCATACCAAACGTCTCGAAAAGAATTACATTTCCTTTGGCAGAAATAAACATTTATCGAATATTCACTGTATTGTGTGATGAAAGGCATCTGTATTTTAAATGAGGACAAATTCAGTTTTAAATTGCTATGAAATTATGGTCTTAATAAGTTTGAATTACTCAATTATACTTCTAAATTTTACTTCTTTATTGCTATGTATGACAAGAAATACAATAAATAAAGGTAATTACTGTAAGGAGTAAATGTTTCCTATAAAAGTGAAAAAATAAACATTTGAAGACCAACTGTTTCAGTATAAATGATTTTATTTTCTTAACAATTTAATGAATGACTTCTCTTGCTTACAGTAATTTGAGAAAACTTAAGAAATATAAATTATGTCTCCATAGAGTTATTGATATGCCCTATGGCAAAATGATATTATTTACTTAAAATAGTTTATTTGGCTATTTTATTATAGCTTATAGTTAATAATGAGTTGTTTTATGAAATTCTTATAAACCAATGTTAGAAGAAAACAATATGAATGTATGTACATAGATGTGCTTCATTAGGGAAAGATGATGGGAAATTTTGAGCACTTGTTACATTATGGCCTCAGTTATAAAATTTTTTAAAAAGAAGCAAAATATTATTAAACTAGATCACAAGATGATCAAAATTATGTATGGTATGATAATGCAACTAGAAGAAAATATCATACATTACAATAAAATATATTTTATTTCCAAAGAATAGTAGGTTCCTTTAGATAGCATTTTGACAAAATATCTCAAAAACCTTCAAAGGACTTACATCCTTTGACACTGTAATTTGACGTCTAGTAATCTAGCCTAAAGAAATACTGAAAACATGGGGCATTTTAAAAAAGGGAAGATATGTAAAGAATTTTAAATTTCTAAGAAAATAAAGGGAAAATGAATCACTACAATGGGATGTGGCCATTAAAAATTTTGAGTCTAAAGAGTTTATAATGGTATGTAAACTGCTTTTGTTACACAGCTAGCTAGAAAAAAAAGCAGCATACTAACTTGAATATAATTTGTAAACCAAACTGTTTGAAACCAAAATAAATTATTCATAGAGAAAGTTGAAGGGAAGTAAACAAAATATTGACAGTTTTTTGTTACTGTTTGTGAGAGTTTGGGAAATTCTTTTACTTTTCTCTTTGTATCTTATACATTAAAATGTGTCTATAAAGATTTTTTATTTTTAAATAATTCAAAACAATATGTAAAAATCACTATTCAAGAAAAAAAATAGAATATTGCAAAGGTAACGTATGCTTTTGACCTTTTTCTTTTCCCAGCATAACAGGGAGAAATTAGCATAAGGCAGTCCTTTTAACTTCTGATTCTTTCCCTCCAGCAGGAGCTTATTGAATACCTCTCCATCATGTGCACTGTTGGATATGCCATTTCTTTGAGTTCTGAAGCTGTAGATTTTCTCATTATTGGCATTTTGGGTGAGCAATTGCCAATCAATGTCTTTTCATAATGGGGCAAGTTTTGTTTTTTATTATTAGGAAACTAAAAGTTCTAGAACCTGCTGTGCAACAAAACATCTCACCAAATCACTATCTTTTATTCAGTGTATTGTTATCCTGTTATTTAACTTTGAAAAATAAAATCTTATTGCACAGACTTCCACTTTTAGCCAAGGCATTTTAATAGGGACCAGATTTACTCCCTGCCTGAAGCAACCACAAAACTAGAAAAAGTATAGGAAGCAATAATTTTCAAGACAATGGACATCAAGAAATGAAGGACAGTGATGTCTGGGAGATGGGATTCATCTTTCCCAAGTGAATTTCGTTCCATTGGACAGAAATTTGACTGGAAATTCAAAAAGAAACATATATGAAACCTGCACATAAGTAAGACAGTGTCAATTGCAGTGGTTTTTTTTTTGTTGTTGTTTGTTTGCTTTTTTTTTTTTTTTTAGGCATTTAAACTTTTGTTCAGCTTTTAACAATGCAGAAGACAAGCTAGGAAATGTGTGAAAGAATGTCTATGACTATGGTAGGTCTTCTTTATTTAGAAATACAAACTAAACTATTTCTGTCTTAAAATTTTATCTTTCTAAACACTTAAGTGTTTTCAATACTGGGAATGGGAAGTCATGTTAGTGAGTTCATTGAACAAAAAAGTAATGTGTGTAAGCTCTGGTGTTTTCACAGTCAAGCATTGGTAGAATTGGACCTATTTGCCAGATTATTGAAACTTTCTATAATACTATTTTTTTAAAACCAAACTTCATGAATTCTTTTATTTACAGAGTTAGATCTCTCTATTAGAAATTAGTGTCTTGGGGGCATCTGGGCGGCTCAGTGGGTTAAACGTCTGACTCTTGATTTTGGCTCAGGTCATGATCTCAGGGTTGTGAGATCGAGCCCCATGTCAGGCTCTGCACTGGGTGTGGAGCCTGCTTAAAATTCTCTCTCTCTCCCTCTGCCCCTCTGCACCCTCCCCCTGTAAAAAAAAAAAAGATTAATAAGAAGAAAAAAGGAATTTAGTGGCTCTGAACCAACTCTTGACTTTTGTTAATGCCTAACTTATATAAGTAAAATTCCCAAGATATTTAAGCTAACTCTAAGCCTTTTTCTTGATTCTATTTGATCTTGTATACTCCCAGGAAATATATTTCAGCAGCTTTCTGAAAAAGAAATAAATAAAACTTCTCATTTTTCTTTAATGGAGAATGGATAGGCAGTGTGAAAAACTCTAGTTTTGATGTTTAGCTTTCTTTTTGTGACTGTTCTCTTTTGGCCATTATTAACTGAAACTGAACAATTCTGATATATTTCGTACTATTTTACCTTAAAGTAGGGTTAAAATAAAATAGAGTAGGATCAAGTTGAAATTAGTAATGGAAAGAGAAAAGGTACAAGTGAGACCTCCACCTCCATAAAAAAAGCAGAGATTTAGTAAACCCGATTAAAGGACAAAGAAAAATAGTATTCTGTGCTTTCACTGAAAACAACTAGACTAAAAACTACCATATGATTATTTGGCAGTGTCCTGGGGTTCCTGTAATAACACCTTCTACCCCATCCACTGGAAGCAAAGAACTCTGAATATTTCCACAACTGTCTCCAGGTACATTATGATTCATATCCAAATTGGATCCTATTGCTATGTAAATGGTATAATCTGAAGTTGCAGGAGAGTAAATTAACTATAGACCCTATGTGTCTTCTGATTCCTCGGAACCCCCTATAGTTTAATGAACAGAGAAGTTTTGTATTTATTCCAAAGTGCCTATTATTCACACACACAATTTCAGTTAGTAAATAACAGACTTAAAGTTGATGGTGTCTGTATTTCTATTTTTCCCCAAACATTTTTTAACAGTGAAATGTGTTTAAAAAGTAAACATAGTAACATATTAAACAAATAAAAGCAAATGACCGTGATTCCACAGATTAAATTTTAGTTTTTTTGCCTGAAAACACATTACTGATTAATTCATCTGGGAACATCTGAGAAAAAGCAGAGCTCAGAAAACATTGTTCTTAATATATGAATGTGTGTGTGTACGTGTGTGTGTGTGTGTGTGTGTATTTAAAAGGACTTCAATTTTACTTTCTTCCTGTCTTTTTTCTTTTGCACCATTCTCTTTTGACTTAAATTTCTACAACTAAGACTAGAAATAGATGAAAAAAAATTAATGTGTAACAAAACAGATATGTCATCAAAATACCAAAAGTTGAGGTGTCAGTTTAGCCTCTCACATTTTGCAGGACACTTGGACTGTCTGAGATTTGGATTACTAATAAAATCAAACTCAGGCTATGCTCATGCTGGATGTGCATACTTGCCCAGTTTTTCAGATGGAGAAGTTCAAGAAATGGTTTGTGTTTTGCCTAAGATCTGGATCTAGGATGGCCCTGCTGTGCCCCATACAGGGCCCGCTGGCAAAGAGTTCTGGCTGTGCATCACTGTGCACTGACTGGATCGGGTCTTTGGGACTATTGCTTCTCAGACAGTTCCTTGGAGAGGTCAGATAACATAACCAGAAAATGTGAAATATTTAACTTGGACTAATGAGAGACAGAGGATCATAGGAAGTCATGGACAAATTCTCCCTTTTCTCCAAAGCCCCTGAATTACTCTTCATGAGTAAATATTAGGAAGATGTCTCCTGACACTGAGAAACCAAATGCATTTGTGATGATGTAACCAGCTCAGTAAGATTGCCTGCATATTCACTTTCCCTGACTCATTCTTCCTCTTCCCTCACCCTTCCATCCTGGAATCACTCTACCTATTTTATATTATTAAATTAGCTTGCTTCTAAGGACATGCTTCCTCAGCCATCCAAAGGAAGACATTCCTATATGAAATTCATCTATGAGATCAAAGTAATTATACTAAATCACTGGATAGCTGTCAGGATCAAAAGAGATTAGTTAAATGAATGAAAGCATGAGTGGTTGGACCAATTTATTCATTTATTCAGCAAATACTTACTGAACACCTACTTTGTACTAGGCATGGTTATGGCAAATGGAGATTCAGCAGTAAACACTGCAAATATGTCTTGCCTTTTATGGAGCTCACATTCTACTGACAGAACCACCGTGCATGCCCAAGTTTCTCTGCCCATGTGGAGATAGTTTTGTCTTTGCCTTCTCAAACTTCTTTGCCTTACCCATATTCTAAATGAAGTCCTCTTTTCCATACAGTCCTAGACATTCTGGTAAGAATTGCTTGCCTCAAGAGAAGGATATAAAAGAGGTAAAGCTAGAAAGGTTGGAGGAAAATGTGAATGAGAATGAACTGATATTTTTAATAACCTTTAAGCAAAGGGAGCATGGAAGAGGAGAGGTGGAACTGCTACAACTATAAGGGAATTGGGGTGCAAAGGAAAGGGTGCAAAGGATTTGCAAGTAATCCTTTTCTTTACGTATTGGATCCCCATTACTGAATATCAATAGACACAAGTTTGAAATCAATTTTTTCAATTACTTTGGAGTACTAAGATGTACTTTATAGAATGTTAGAGCATCCAGTTCTGGGCCATAGAATTTAAAAATGGATAAATGGGAAAAGTATGGAATAGCTTTGAAAATGGGTCATTTGAGTTATATATATTGGTTGTCAATGATTTTCTCTTCAATCTTCTCAATTTTACCAAAATCTTATGACTTCCAATTTGATTTTCACTCTTTCCTTGACTCTTGAGGAAACATACTTTATTAATAAACTTGTATACATATATATGGAAAAGTAGAAGAGATAAAAGGGAAAAGAAAGAAAAATGTCAGAGAAGAGAAGGATGGAGTCAAGGAAAAAAAGAAAAGAAAATACTCACACAGAAGAGACTTTCCTTTTTCCTCAGCAGGAATTCTCTCTTCTTTTTTTATTTTTTTATTTTTAAAGATTTTATTTATTTATTTGACACAGAGAGAGCACAATCAGGGGGAGCAGCAGAGGGAGAAGAAGACTCCCCGCTGAGCAGGGAGACCGACATGGGGCTCCATCCCAGGATCCTGGGATCATAACCTGAGCTGAAGGCAGTCGCTTAACTGACTGAGTCGCCCAGGCGCCCCAGGAGTTCTCTCTTCTACAGAATGATATTTCCAAAGGAGATAAAATATTTTTCAGCATCTGGCTTTCTTTTTTTTTGCCACTTCCTATTCTTACTACACTGGTTGTTCTTTTGAACAAGAAAGCTTAGGCTATAGGGAACAAATGCACAACAAAACTAGATCCATAGGCTGAGAATGACTTGTATAAGATGGAAGCAAAGAGGAACGGAGCAGAAGGGAAATAGAAGACCCAAAAAGCTACACCAGCATTCTAAATCCACTTAAAGAACTAAAAGCAGGTGATTTCATTTTAGGCTATTTTTCCCCCCTGATGGTCTGTCTTGCATGAAGGGCAGGAAATCAAGAAAGAACAAGAGAGCAGAAATAGGATATTCTTTGCCGGCGATGCTGCACACCTACCTGGTGAAGTGATCACAGGGCTGGGACTACAGGTGTACGATTGCTTCACTGTTGCTTCCGGTGAGTCGAAATGTGTAAGCATTTGGAAGGCTTTTCTCTGCATCTAGTGAGGAAAAACATAAAAGAGAATAAAAATAAACAAAAAGAGCCTATGAATATGTCAAATTATATTAGTATTCACAATATGTCCATGTGCCATATATCCATATGCAATTGCTAACGTGAATGTAAATGCGTTCTCATAATTCATCTCAGTGTACAATTTGAGTTGGAAGTAATGAGTGATTTCTGGTAAGGAAATTAAGAATGGACCTGTCTCATCCCTGTTCTTTCCCTTACCCACATGGATGGGGACTGGGGGATGCCTATAAGATGACTGAGTTGCACAAAGAAAACCGCCAGTGTCTGAATTCCTGCTTCTAACCCTAGGAAAAGGCAACAAAGTCAAGTCCATAAAAGTCATATTTAGGTCTGTGAAAAAAAATCACCTCCTTTCATTTCAAGCTAGGGTAAGGGTTAGGGTTGGGGTTGATGTTGGAATTGGGGTTGGAATTAGGATTAAGGGTAGAGTAAGATTTTTATGATTAGAGAATAACTGAGAAGGAGATCATGTTCCTTTCCAGCAGAAATCAATATGCAGGATTGTAAATCTTACCATTTCCCAGCACCAAGAAGAGGCTGTTGTTCCTCCCTTTCTCAAGCTATTTGTCTTGGGGAAACCATTACAGTGAGTATTGGAGCCTTAGATGTGACATTTATAAGATGCTAAGAATATATTATACGAGTACTTTGCTGGATAATGAATAAAGCACAGGTTCTTCCCATAATTTGCAGGAGATATACCTCTGAAGCCAGCCTCTTTACTCTGTTGTCTCCCCAGAAGCCATTCTCAGGCAAAGCAGTAATGACAGAAGAAGGGAGTCTCTGTGGCTTGTGTCCAGGAGAAAGCAGCAAGACCACAATACTTTCCTAGTGATCTGTAAATTGAGCCCTTTGAGATTTCATTTAACAGAGCTCGCCTGCCCAGAAGCACTGAAAGTCAATTACATTATAAAGCTAATGTTCAGAGCTGTTGAGAATTAGAGATAAAGAACATCTAAAAATGCAATTGTTCAAGCTGTTTCTGTATCTTAATAGGAGATGTTTGTTTTTTAGTGGTTATAATAATAAAATTAATATTTGTTTTTTTAATTAGAATTAAAAATCTTTCCCTAATGCAAGGCAGATAGTTCTAGTTTTATGCAAACAAGGTAAAAATCAGTCAACATGATTTCCTATTTAATGATGCATATTTTAATCATGATTACAATATGTATTTGCAAAATGACTAAGAAATATTTTGCTTAGTTTCATAAGGAAGCTATTGCCCCAATGCCAATATTAAGTGGAGCAAAATTCAGAGTGTGTGGCTTTTATTATGGAGAAATGATATGCTGTATTACCCACTAGGAACACAATCAGTGGAGTTTTAAAGGAGGTGAAAAGAATACTATTCTAACATAATAATGAAAGTTATAACTCTATCGATATAGTAAATAATTCTTTTACCATGGTTCAACTTCCAGAGAGGAACTTTAAAGAAAAAAAATGTTTTCTTTAGAATAAACAAAGAAAAAAATCTTCTCTCTTTGCCCTGTTTTCTTGTCCTTGATTTTTCTGTCTTTGGTTTTCTACTCAGGTTCTTACATATTTAGGGAAGTATTTTGCTGGGCACATGAAAATGAGGCTAGACTGCCACGTTCTCTGCCCAAGATGGGAGTTCCACTGTGTGTAGTTCTACTCCATTTCTGATATAATTCGGGGGAATATAAACCTCCTCAAATGTTCTTCCAAGAACCAAACAACAGCAGAGCAGAATCTACTAAATTCCTTTCTAAGCCTCAGTCTGAAGCACAGAATAATGGAATTCACAGCTGAAACTATAACCAAGATTTTTCTTCTAGAAAATAAAAATGTTTGGCTCTGGGAATGGGGAGGGAGGGACTGATGGGAAGGAAGCATGATCTGTAAAAACAATTTGTTTTTCAACTTGAAATATATAGCTAAGATGGGGAATGAAGAAACAAAGCTAAATCAAATTGTCACTCAGCTTTTTTTGGTTAGCCACTTACAATACTGAAAAAGCAGCTCTGAAATAGAACCTAATTTTAAGATAGCAATGAACATGAAGTGTAAGGAATGGAAGAGGAAAAAGGATACAAGGAGACTTCCAACTCAAAATATGGTTTCAAATAAAAATTCTAAAGCATATAAATGAAAAAAAAGGTCTTGGTAACAAAAAAAAATAAATTTATATGTAGAATATGTATTTGTCTGGCTGAAATTAAAATGAGAGATGTCTGAAAAATTAAATGTACTTTAGATTCTGGAAGAGACAAATTAAGAAATGACAGTAATAAAAAATGATGATATTGTCAACACTTATATCGGAAATATTGTGTGCCAGACATTGTTCTTGAAGTTTTACATATAGAAGCTCAATAATTTTTTTTAACAACCCTCAGAGGAAAATACTCATTTTGCAAGTGGAGAATCTAAGACAAGGGAGGTTTAAAGTGATTTGCCCAATCTTACATAGTAAGTGACAGAGCTCAACTTTGAACCCATGCAATCTGATTCCAGAAACTGGGCTCTTTACCATTGGGTGCCAGAAATTAAAAAGTAAAAGAAAAGAAAAGAAAAGAAAAGAAAAGAAAGAAAGAAAGAAAGAAAGAAAGAAAGAAAGAAAATAGTGAGCTGAAATTGAGTATTAGTAGATATAAAAATAACCAAAGAGAAAGTTTGGCAATGAAAAATTTAGTTATTGAAATAAAAAGACATGAAGATGATAAACTTTAGTGTTCATTGAAAAAAAAATAATTTGGGAAAAAGAATTGAGGAATTGACTGAAATGCATCCAGATAAACAATGAGATAAAATGTTATTTTCAAACATTCGCTTTTTATTTTTTACGATTTTATTTATTTATTTATTTTAGAGAGAGAGAGTGAGAGAGTGTGAGTGGGGGAGGGGAAGAGGCGGAGAATCTCAGGCAGGTTCCCTGTTGAGCACCGAGCCCCACCTGGGGGCTCAACACTGGGCCCAATCCAGGGCTCAACTGGAGCTCCATCTTATGACTCTGAGGTCCTGACCTGAGCTGAAGCCAAGAGTCAGACACTTAACTGACTGAACCACCCCATAAGCCCGTTATTCTCAAACATTTAAAAGAGGCTTAAAAACTCTAAAATCCAATAGGAATTAGAGAGGAAAAAAATAGTAGTGAAGCAAAAACTGAAGAGATAGGTGACGAGAATTTTCTACAAATGAAAAAGGCACGAGTCCAAAATTGAAAGTTCAATTCAGCTATGAATTTTCACAATTTATTGATCTCCTACATATGTGTCCCTACAAATAGGAACAGTTTAATATTTTCCTTTCCAATATGTATGCAATTTATTTCCTTTTCCTACTTATTGCGCTGGCAAGAATATCTTGCACTACGCTGAAAAAGACTGGTGAAAGTAAACGTCCATGACTTTTTCCCAATCTTAGGGAGAAAACATTCAGTTCTTTGCTATTCCATTATGTTATTTATAGGTTTTTTGTATATGCTATTTATCAAGTTGAGGATGTGCCCCTTAATTTTTATTTCTTCAAAATTTTTTGTCATGAATGTGTTGAATTTTGTCAACTATTGATGGACACTTGGGCTGCTTTCATATTTTGGCTATTGTAAATAATGCTTCAGTAAACGTAGGGGTACATATATCCTTTTGAATTATGTTTTCATTTTCCCTAGTAAATACCCAATAGTGGAGTTACTGAATTATAAGGTAATTCTATTTTGTAATTTTATTTAGGAACCTCCATACTGTTTCCACTGTGGCTGCATCAGTCCAACAGTGCACAAGAATTCCTTTCTCTCTACATCCTCACCAACACTTATTTCTTGAGTTTTCTATTTTAGCCTATCTGACAGGTGTGAGGTGATATCTTATTGTGTTTCTGATTTGTATTTTCCTGATGACGAGCAATATTGAGCATCTTTTCATTTCCCTGATGGCCGTCTGTATGTCTTTTTTGGAGAAATGTCTATTCATGTCTCTTGCCCATTTTTAATTAAATTATTTTGTTTTTTAGTGTTGAGTTATATAAGTTATATATCTTTATATATTTTGGATACTAACCCTTTATTGGATATATCATTTGTAAATATCTTCTCAGTTGTTTTTTGTTTGTTTCTTTGTTTGCTTGTTTTTGCTGTGCAGAAGCTTTTTATTTTGATGTAGTCTCAATTTATTTTTGTTCTTGTTTCCCTTGCCTTAGGAGACATATCTAGAAGGATATTGCTACAACCAATGTCAGAAAATTACTGCCTGTGTGCACTCTCCTAGGATTTTTTAAATTAAAATTTTAAATTTAAATTAATCAATTAACATATAATGTATTATTAGTTTCAGAGGTAGAGTTCAGTGATTTGTCAGTCTTATATAATACCAAGTGTTCATTATACCACATGCCCTCCTTAATGTCCTCCATCCAGTAACCCCATTCCCCCACCACCCTCCAGCACCCCTGTTTGTTTCCTATGATTAAGAGTCTCTTATTATTTGTCTTCCTCTCTGATTTCATCTTGTTTTATTTTCACCTCCCTTCCCCCATGATCCTGTTTTGTTTCTTAAATTCCACATATGAGTGAGATCATATGATAATTGTCTTTCTCTTATTGACTTATTTCCCTTAGCATAATACCCTCTAGTTCCATCCATGTCATTGCATATGGCAAGATTTCATTTTTTTGATGACTGAGTAGTATTCCATTATCTATCTATCTATCTATCTATCTATCTATCTATCTATCTATCATCTATCTATCTATCTATCTATATCTATCTATCTATCTATCTATCATCTATCATCTATCTATCTATCATCTATCTATCACATCTTCTTTTTTTGAAGATTTTATTTATTAATTTGAAAGAAAGAGAAAGACTGAGAGCAGGAGCAAGGAGGAAAGGGAGAAGCAGGCTCCCCACTGAGCAGGGAGTCTGATGTGGGACTCAATCCTAGAACCCCAGGACCACGACCTGAATGGAAGGCAGATGCCCAACAGACTGAGCCACCCAGGTGCCCCTATATATACCACATCTTCTTTATCCATCCATTCATCTGTCAATGGACATCTGGGCTTTTTCCATCATTTGGCTATTGTGGATATTCCTGGTATAAACATTGGGGTGCAGGTGCCTCTTCATATCACTACATTTGTATCTTTGGGGTAATTGCAGTAGTGCAATTGGAGGGTTAGAGTAGCTCTATTTTTAACTTCATGAGGAAACTTCATACTGTTTTCCAGAGTGGCTCTATCAGCTTGCATTCCCATCAACAGTGTAAGAGGCTTCCCCTCTCTCTACATCCTCACAACATCTGTCATTTCCTGACTTGTTAATTTTAGCCATTCTGACAGTGTGAGGTGGTATCTCATTGTAATTTTCATTTGTATTTCCCTGATGACAGTGATGTGGAGCATTTTTTCATGTGTCTGTTGGCCATTTGGATGTCTTCTTTGGAGAAATGTCTGTTCATGTCTTCTGCCCATTTCATGATGAGATTATTTGTTCTTTGGGTGTTCAGTTTGATAAGTTCTTTATAGATTGTGGAAACTAACACTTTATCTGATATGTCATTTGCAAATATCTCCTCCCATTCTGTTGGCTGTCTTTGGGTTTTGTCAGCTGTTTCCTTTGCTGTGGAAAAGTTTTTATCTTGATGAAGTCCCAATAGTTCATTTTTGCCTTTGATTCCTTTGCCTTTGGAGATGTGTCTAGTAAGAATTTGCTGTGGCCGAGGTCACAGAGGTTGCTGCCTGGGCTCTCCTCTAGGATTTTGATGGATTCCTGTCTCACATTTGGGTCTTTCATGCATTTTGAGTTTATTTTTGTTTATAGTGTAAGAAAATGGATGAGTTTCATTCTTCTGCATGTGGCTGTCCAATTTTCCCAACACCATTTGTTGAAGAGACTGTCTCTTTTCCATTGCATATTCTTTCCTGTTTTGTTGAAGATTAGTTGACCATAGAGTTGAGGGTCCATTTCTGGGTTCTCTATTCTGTTCCATTGATCAATGTGTCTGTTTTTGTGCCAGTACCATACTGTCTTGATGACTACAGCTTTGTAATAGAGCTTGAAGTCCGGGACTGTGATGTCACCACCTTTGGTTTTCTTTGTCAACATTCCTTTCACTCTTTGGGGTCTTTTCTGGCTTGCTGCAAATTTTAGGATTATTTGTTCCAGCTCTGTGAAAAAAGTTAGTGGTACTTTGATAGGCGTTGCATTGAATGTATAGATTGTTCTAGGTAGCAAAGACATTTTAACAATACTTGTTCTTCCAATTGATGAGCATGGGATGTTTTTCCATTTCTTTGTGTCTTCCTCAATTTCTTTCATGAGTGTTCTATAGTTTTCTGAGTACAGATCTTTGCCTCTTTGTTTAGATTTATTCCTAGGTATCTTATGGTTTTGGGTGCAATCATAAATAAGATTGACTTCTTAATTTCTCTTTCTTCTGTCTCATTGTTAGTGCATAGAAACACAACTGTATTTCTGTGCACTGATTTTATATCTTGCCACTTTGCTGAATTCCTGTGTAAGTTCTAGCAATTTTGGGGTGGAATCTTTTCAGTTTTCCACATAGAGTATCATGTCATCTGTGAAGAGTGAGAGTTTATCTTCTACTTTGCCAATTTGGATGCCTTTAATTTCTTTTTGTTGTCTGATTGCTGAGGCTAGGACTTCTAGTACTATGTTGAACAGCAGTGGTGAAAATGGACATCTCTGCCATGCTTCCAACCTTAGGGGAGTTGCTCTCAGTTTTTTCGCATTGAGAATGATATTCACTGTGGGCTTTTCATACATGACTTTTATGATATTGAGGTATGTTCTCTCTATGCCCACACTGTGAAGAGTTCTAATCAAGAAAGGATGTTGTACTTTGTCAAATGCTTTTTCTGCATCTATTGAGAGGATCATATGGTTCTTGTCCTTTCTCTTATTAATGTAGTGTATTCCATTGATTGATTTGCCACTGTTGAATCTACCCCGCAGCCCAGGAATAGATCCCACTTGGTTGTGGTGAATAATCCTTTAATGTACTGTTGGATCCCATTGGCTAGTATTTTGGTGAGAATTTTGGCATCCATGTTCGTCAGGGATATTGGTGTGTAATTATTCTTTTTGGTGGGGTCTTCATCTGGTTTTGGGATCAAGGTGATGCTGGCCCCATAGAAAGAGTTTGGAAGTTTTCCTTCCATTCTTATTTTTTGAAACAGCTTCAGAAGAATAGTATTCATTCTTCTTTAAATGTGTGGTAGAATTCCCCTGGAAAGCCATCTAGCCCTGGACTCTTTTTTTTGGGAGACTTTTTTATTTTTTAAAGATTTTATTTATTTATTTGACAGAGAGAGACAGCAAGCGAGAGAGGGAACACAAGCGGGGGGAGTGAGAGAGGAAGAAGCAGGCTTCCAGCGGAGGATCCTGATGCGGGGGTCGATCCCAGAACGCTGGGATCACGCCCTGAGCCGAAGGCAGACGCTTAATGACTGTGCTACCCAGGCGCCCCTGGGAGACTTTTGATTACTGTTTCAATTTCCTTGCTGGTTATGGGTCTGTTCAGTTTAAGTCTTTTTTAATTTCCATTTTTACAGTTACATTCTATCCTTTCATCGTATTTAATTTTATTTTTGTGTATATATATATATATATATATGAAGTTTTTCTTCCTTTACAATTTTGGGATGTAGTTTCTTCTAGCAAACAGACCAAAATACACCCAGGATATAGTGTATTGCTCTGTTCTCTTCACCTGTCTGATTACATTCTCTCTCTTTTTTTCTTTTTTTAAAGTCTTTTTGAGTTTTCATCTTTACAGGTACATTCTATCCTTTCAATGTATTTAATTTTACTTTTGTATATATATGTTTTTCTTTCTTTACAATTTTGTGATGTAGTTTCTTCTAACAAACAGACCAAAATACACCCAGGATATAGTGTATTGTTCTGTTCTTTTCACCTGTTCATTTATATTCCTTTTTATTCTTTGTCTTTTAATTTTCATTTTTACAGTTACAATCTATACTTTCACTGTATTTAGTTTTATTTTTGTATATATATTTTTCTTTCTTTACAATTATGGGAACTAGTTTTCTAACAAACAGACCAAAACACACACAGGATCCAGTGTATTTCTCTGGTCTGATTATATTCTCTCAATTATATATATATAATTTTATATAAAATATATACAATATTATATATATAATATTATATATATATTAAATAAAATTTTAATATATTTATATATATAATTGAGAGAATAATATATATATATATATATTTAGTTTAGGTCTCTCAGGTCTCTTCTGATTTGTTTAGGGTATATTTCTCTGGGGTCATTGTTGCCATTTTAGTTTTTGTTCTCTCACTTATCTGCTCTTCTCTGGATAGAATGATGAGACAGAAAAACTCACCTCAAAAAGAGAACAAGAGGCAGTACTGACTGCCAGGGACCTGATCAGTATGGATATAAGTAAGNTTTCTTTTTGTTGTCTGATTGCTGAGGCTAGGACTTCTAGTACTATGTTGAACAGCAGTGGTGAAAATGGACATCTCTGCCATGCTTCCAACCTTAGGGGAGTTGCTCTCAGTTTTTTCGCATTGAGAATGATATTCACTGTGGGCTTTTCATACATGACTTTTATGATATTGAGGTATGTTCTCTCTATGCCCACACTGTGAAGAGTTCTAATCAAGAAAGGATGTTGTACTTTGTCAAATGCTTTTTCTGCATCTATTGAGAGGATCATATGGTTCTTGTCCTTTCTCTTATTAATGTAGTGTATTCCATTGATTGATTTGCCACTGTTGAATCCACCCCGCAGCCCAGGAATAGATCCCACTTGGTTGTGGTGAATAATCCTTTAATGTACTGTTGGATCCCATTGGCTAGTATTTTGGTGAGAATTTTGGCATCCATGTTCGTCAGGGATATTGGTGTGTAATTATTCTTTTTGGTGGGGTCTTCATCTGGTTTTGGGATCAAGGTGATGCTGGCCCCATAGAAAGAGTTTGGAAGTTTTCCTTCCATTCTTATTTTTTGAAACAGCTTCAGAAGAATAGTATTCATTCTTCTTTAAATGTGTGGTAGAATTCCCCTGGAAAGCCATCTAGCCCTGGACTCTTTTTTTTGGGAGACTTTTTTATTTTTTAAAGATTTTATTTATTTATTTGACAGAGAGAGACAGCAAGCGAGAGAGGGAACACAAGCGGGGGGAGTGAGAGAGGAAGAAGCAGGCTTCCAGCGGAGGATCCTGATGCGGGGGTCGATCCCAGAACGCTGGGATCACGCCCTGAGCCGAAGGCAGACGCTTAATGACTGTGCTACCCAGGCGCCCCTGGGAGACTTTTGATTACTGTTTCAATTTCCTTGCTGGTTATGGGTCTGTTCAGTTTAAGTCTTTTTTAATTTCCATTTTTACAGTTACATTCTATCCTTTCATCGTATTTAATTTTATTTTTGTGTATATATATATATATATATATGAAGTTTTTCTTCCTTTACAATTTTGGGATGTAGTTTCTTCTAGCAAACAGACCAAAATACACCCAGGATATAGTGTATTGCTCTGTTCTCTTCACCTGTCTGATTACATTCTCTCTCTTTTTTTCTTTTTTTAAAGTCTTTTTGAGTTTTCATCTTTACAGGTACATTCTATCCTTTCAATGTATTTAATTTTACTTTTGTATATATATGTTTTTCTTTCTTTACAATTTTGTGATGTAGTTTCTTCTAACAAACAGACCAAAATACACCCAGGATATAGTGTATTGTTCTGTTCTTTTCACCTGTTCATTTATATTCCTTTTTATTCTTTGTCTTTTAATTTTCATTTTTACAGTTACAATCTATACTTTCACTGTATTTAGTTTTATTTTTGTATATATATTTTTCTTTCTTTACAATTATGGGAACTAGTTTTCTAACAAACAGACCAAAACACACACAGGATCCAGTGTATTTCTCTGGTCTGATTATATTCTCTCAATTATATATATATAATTTTATATAAAATATATACAATATTATATATATAATATTATATATATATTAAATAAAATTTTAATATATTTATATATATAATTGAGAGAATAATATATATATATATATATTTAGTTTAGGTCTCTCAGGTCTCTTCTGATTTGTTTAGGGTATATTTCTCTGGGGTCATTGTTGCCATTTTAGTTTTTGTTCTCTCACTTATCTGCTCTTCTCTGGATAGAATGATGAGACAGAAAAACTCACCTCAAAAAGAGAACAAGAGGCAGTACTGACTGCCAGGGACCTGATCAGTATGGATATAAGTAAGATATTAGAACTAGAGTTCAGAATAATGATTATAAAGATACTAGTTGGGCTTGAAAAAAGCATAGAAGACGTTAGAGAATCCCTTTCTGGAGAAATAAAAGAACTGAAATCTAATCAAGTTGAAATAAAAAAGGCTATTAATGGGATGCAATAAAAAATGGAGGCTCTAACTGCTAGGATTAATGAGGCAGAAGAGAGAATTAGTGACATAGAAGACAAATGATGGAGAATAAAGAAGCTGAGAAACAGAGAGATAAACAATTACTGGATCACAAGAGGAGAATTTGAGAGATAAGTGATACCATAAAGTGAAACAATATTAGAATAATTGGGATCCCAGAAGAAAAAGAATGGGGGGGGGACAGAAGGTATATTGGAGCAAATTATAGTGGGAACTTCCCTAATCTGGAGAAGGAAACAGGCATCCAAGTCCAGGAGGCACAGAGAACCCTCCTCAAATCAATAAAAATAGGTCAACACCCTGACATATAATAGTGAAGCTTGCAAATCTCAGAGACTTAGAGAAAATCCTGAAAGCAGCTTGAGACAAGAGGTCCTTAATATACAGTGCTGGGAACATTAAACTGGCAGCAGACCTATCCACAGAGACTTGGCAGGCCAGAAAGGGCTGGCATGATATATACAGGTACTAAATGAGAAAAACATGCAAACAAAAATACTTTATCCAGCAATGCTGCTATTCAGAATGGAACAAGAGATAAAGAGTTTCCAGTACAAACAGAAACTGGAAGAATTTGTGATCACTAAACTGACCCTGCAAGAAATATTAAAGGGGATCCTCAAAGCAAAGAGAGAGCCCAAAAGTAACATAGACGAGAAAGGAACAGACACAATATACAGAAACAGGGACTTTACAGGTAATACAATGGCACTAAATTTATATCTTTCAATAGTTACTCTGAATGTAAATGTGCTAAATACTCCAATCAAAAGACACAGGCTATCAGATTGGATAAAAGAAGCAAGACCCATCCATATGATGTCTGTAAGAGACTCATTTTAGACCGAAAGACACTTCCACATTGAAAATGATGACGTGGAAAACCATTTACCATGCTAATGGACTTCAAAAGAAAGCTGGGGTGGCAATCCTTATATCAGACAAATTAGATTTTGAAACAAAGACTGTAATAAGAAGTGAGGAAGGACATTATATCATAATTAAAGGGTCTATCCAACAAGAAGATCTAACAATTGTAAGTATTTATGCCCCTAACATGGGAGCAGCCAATTATATATGCCAACTAATAACAAAATTAAAGAAACACATCATTGATAATACAATAATATTAGGGGACTTTGACACCCCACTCCCTGCAATGGACAGATCATCTAAGCAGAAGATCAACAAGGAAACAAGGGCTTTGAATGACATGCTGGACCAGATGGACTTCACAAATATATTCAGAGCCTCCATCCTAAAGCAACAGAATACACATTCTTTTTGAGTGCACATGGAACATTCTCTGGAATAGATCACATCCTGGGTCACAAATCAGGTCTCAACCATCACCAAAAGATTGGGATCATTCCATGCATATTTTCAGACCACAGTGTTTTGAACCTAGAACTCATTCACAAGAGGAAATTTGAAAAGAACTCAAATACATGGAGGCTAAGGAGCACCCGACTAAAGAATGAATGGGTCAACCAGGAAATTAGAGAAGAATTTTAAAAATTTATGGAAACAAGTGAAAATGAAAACACAAATGTTCAAAGCCTTTGGGATGCAGCAAAGGCAGTCCTAAGAGGGAAGTATATAGCAATACAAGCCTTTCTCAAGAATCAAGAAAGGTCTCAAATACACAACCTAACCCTAGACCTAAAGGAGCTGGAGAAAGAGCAGCAAATAAGGCCTAAATTCCAGCAGGAGAAGAGAGTTAATAAAGATTAGAGCAGAAATCAATGAAATAGAAACCAAAAGAACAGAAGAATAGATCGACAAAACTAGGAGCTGTTTCTTTGAAAGAATTGATAAGATCAATAAACTCCTGGTCAGACTTATCAAAAAGAAAAGAGAATGGACCCAAATAAATAAAAGCATGAATGAAAGAGGAGAGATCAAAACCAACACTGAGGAAATACAAACAATTATAGGAACATATTATGAGCAAATATATGTCAACAAATTAGGCAATCTGGAAGAAATGGATGCATTTCTAGAGACATATAATCTTCTAGGATATTTAGGTTTTAGTTCTTGCATTTAGGTCTTTAATCTCTTTTGAGTTTATTTTTCCAAATGGTGTTAGAATGTGGTGCAATTTTATTCTTTTGCATGAAGCTGTCCAATTTCCACAACACCATTTGTTGAAGAGACTGTCTTTTCCACGTTGCATATACTTGCCTCTTTTGTTGTAGATTAATTGACCATATCAGTGAAGGTTTATTTCTGGGCTGTCTGTTCTATTCTATTGATCTATTTTTGTGCTAGTACAATACTGTTTTGGTTACTATAGTTTTGTGGTATATCTTGAAATCTGAGATTATAATACCTCCAGCTTTGCTCTTCTTTTTCAAGATTGCTTTCAGTATCTGGGGTCTTTTCTGGTTGCATAAAAATTTTAGGATTATTTGTTCTAGTTCTGTGATAAATGCTATTGGTGTTTTGATAGGAATTGTATTAAATCTGTACCTTGTATTGGGTAGTATAGACATTTTAACAATATTTGTTCTTCCGATCCATGAGCATGGAATATTTTTTCATTTGTTTGTGACATCTTCAATTTCTTTCATCAATGTTTTATAGTTTTCAGAGTATAGGTCTTTCAGCCCTTGGTTAACTTTATTTTATTATTTTTGGTTCAGCTATAAATGGGATTGTTTTCTTAATTTCTCTTTCTGCTCCTTTGTTATTAGTGTATAGAAATGCAACAGATTTATACATATTGATTTTTTTTATCTTTCAACATTACTGAATTCATTTTTCAGTTCTGGTATTTTTTGATGGAATCTTTAGGGTTTTCTATGTATAGTGTAGTATCATGTCATCTGTAAATAGTGAAAGTTTTACTTTTTCCTTACAAACATGGATGCTTTTTATTTCTTTTTCTTGTCTAAATGCTGTGGCTAGGACTTCCAGTACCGTGTTGAATAAAAGTGGTGATAGTGGACATCCTTGTCTTGTTCCTGATCATAGGGGAAAATCTCTCAGTTTTTCACCATTGAGTATAATGTTAGCTGACTGTTTTTACATGTTTTTGGTACTTCTGCCCTTTGAGGCATCTGCACTAGCTGGACATGATCAGTCTAACAGACATTCTGGTAGTGAGAGCTTCATCCTTATTTTGAAATGCTCCATTTAAAAAAGTTTGATTGAATTACAGTTTTATTTGCATTTTCACAAACTCAAAGCATGGGTTTCATTTACGCCTCACTTCATGCTGTTTTTTCTTGTCCATCAGTTGCACTGCCTAAAGTGTGGCTCCATCACACACTTGCAATGCTGAGTGGGTCTGGTGAAGGAGAAGGGTAATGATGAAGACCAAGAGAGAAGATGAGCTACCAAAGGTGAAAAGATCCTTTGGCACAAAATCTCATGATTCTAACAGAAGTTACCAGAGAGATTTGAACTGTGGCTTGTTAACACATTTGTTCAAACAGTGAACAAAGTCCCACTAATAAAGTTCTTCTCTTGGCTTGGCTGAATTAGAAGCCATCTTGAAAAGTTATTTAGGTCAACTATTAAATCCACCTTCCTCTTTCATTTTACCTTTCACAAATTTTTTCCTCTCTGTCAACTAACCAGAAAGAATGACATTTCCTGATTATCCAAAATTGCATTTATACCTTGTGGAGCTAAAAACACTTTTCAGGAACCTGAAAGGGAATTTTACAGAGATGTTTATCGACCTTTCAGTTAATGGGGCTAGGGAGTGGGTAGAAGAATACAGACTGTCCTTAGGTTAAATAAAAAGAAATCCCTCTTACCACATGGTCTGTTCATCCCCTTTTCTGACAGAAAGGAAGTCGTATCCCTGGCAGAGACACACTTAGTGAAAGATATCACTGTATAATGGTTTGTCTGATTTTTAAAGACCACTTTTTCTATTATATTATAGTAATCATAAAATCTACGATTATGATCACCAATTCAGTATAGTATGATATAATAAAAATTCATCATCAAACTCATTCCTTGCAAAATTCTGATCCCTAATCAGTGTTCCAAGAAAAGTGATTACAAGATATCTTAAGGGAAGATAAACACATTTACAGATATCTTGTTTAAGTGATCCTATGTGTGCATAGCTTACCTCATAGTCAAATTCTATTCCAATACCCCAGAAATATGTACACAAATGTTACTCTTCCAATGTGTGGCAATGTTTTCTATACTATTTTAATGTTCTATTCTTTTTTTTAAAAAAAAGATTTTATTTATTTATTTGACAGAGAGAGAGAGACAGCCAGCAAGACAGGGAACACAAGCAGGGGGAGTGGGATAGGAAGAAGCAGGCTCCCAGTGGAGGAGTCTGATGTGGGGCTCGATCCCAGAACACCGGGATCACGCCCTGAGCCAAAGGCAGACGCTTAACAACTGAGCCACCCAGGCGTCCCTATTTTAATGTTCTATTCTAATATTAAATCTAGCATAACTGATAAAATGAAATAAATTTGATACCATCAAAATAAAACTGCTTAAGGTTGAAATCCTTTCAAAAGTTGTCAGTTTGGTTGCTTACTTGTTTATTTGTGGTAGGTCAGGGATTCTCATGTATCTAAAATTTAAGCTTTTCAAATAGCTAGTAAAAGCATGGAGTCTCTTATTGGCATTTTTCCGAAGAGTAATATTATATCATATCATGAACAAAAAGAGTTATACCCTACATGTAATGCTAAGGCAAAGCAAAGTCTCCAAATTTCTAAATAACTCCATTACTGCCACAGCATATGTGTTTTTCCTAGGTAGTACCCTGATATCTGGTGGAGTGCTAACCCAGAACGGTTAAGTTTCACTCACCTACACTGACAAAAGGCAAGGTTAATTTCTCCTAGTTTTCTCTGTGACCTACAGCTCTGCCTTCATTAGATAAACTGCTTGGATGGTACTGGCATGAAAGGACCCAGTCAATACCTAAATTTGCAAAAATTACAGGAAGATAGTCAAACCTGAAGAGAAAGTTCGTATAGTAGAAAAGATAAAATAGAAAATTCTAGGATTTGAAGGATTTCTTTATTTTTTCCCCTTTGCTTACAGTTCAGAAAACCAGATTAATGGTATTTGTTATGAGAGACAACTTATTAGTGAAATTAAACCTTCCATCAGCTGGAAACAATTATACATGAGAACTCTGACACAATCAGATGCTCTCCGTGTTCAGTATTTCAGTGATCATGATGGTGTGGCGATGGAGGCACAACTGTTCTTTCTCACTAATTGGTTACTGTTATTACTGTTATTATTTTTTTAAAGGGGGATCAAATAAAAATACTCATTCTATTAAATGGGAGTCAAAATAAACTCTAATGAACTTGATTTTAGCAAATGTTTGCCACTGCCCTTACTGTATAAGTAAGAAACTGGTTTCCCAAAAGTTCAGATTGACTGTTAATAAATGTATTTGATTCTTCTGTGAGGAAATAATAAACCATATGAGATGAACTAACTCTTCTCAGGTCCCGGAATACCATTCAGAAATTATGTTTTACGAGGTTAATCCATGTGAATTTGCTTGACCAGTGTCTATGGAAATCTATGTGAAGATATGCTCAGCATGCATATTCCTTAAATGTTTCGACCAAGGCTAGCCACTAGATTTACTCTCCTGAGAGGCTAAAAATTTGAAGTGAATATAGAAAATGGCAGGCAATCTGTTCAAGTTCTGGTGTTCTGACCTCAGTGTTCAGAGGGCTTTCCAGGTTAAGGAAAGGAGTGTTTTTAATTATGTGAGAATTTTGCCCTCTTGTAAGTAAAGGGCAACATTATCTCAAAAGACTGATCCAAAGAGAGAAAGCAGTATGGTAGTATATTGCAAATTAGATGTGTAGTTTTTAGTAGTTCAGCACTTTATGAAAAATCTCCATAGTATCATTCTTTCACTCTTGACTGAGAATGTATTGTTTTCCCACAACAAATTCCTAGTACCACAGAGATCCTGCAGAAGTCAAGAATCTACCACCTGGAAAGAGAGAACTCTACTCATGAAATGCCTTACCAACACCAAGAGGTCTGTGGGAAGATGGTGCTGATGTGTCCAAGGGGTATCAGTATTGTAATATGTGCTATCAGGAAACAGTAGGCTCTAGAACCTGGGGTTGGTTCTCTGACTCACACATCCTGTTTAATATCAGCTGGCAATGTAGTGCCCCTAAAGGGACAGTTAGTGCACTATGTAAGGGATAGATTCAGGTTTTGTGGGTATAGAGAGTTGTACACACTGTAAAAACCAGGCATTCTATGTGAGTGGAAGTTTGGGTAAAAATCAGAGGGTCCAGCATTAAGAAGTCTCTGTTATACTCCATGTTATATTAACATGATACAATATCATTGCACCACTCAAGTGTATACGTGGAAGATTTNCATACGTGGAAGATCTAGAAATGTGTTTGTAGCATGATGTTATAAGAACATAATGAAATATAATACAGTATGTACCTATGATTGTATCTATGTAAACTTAAGTGTCCAGGTAGGAGGTAATAGGTAAAACCATGATATACACTGGGCTGGGATGGTGAGAATATGAATAATTCTACTGTTTTATTATTTTTCAGCACTATGTTGTCTTTTAAATGAGGAAACAATGAGAAATGTTAAGGTGTAGAAGGGAGAGATGAATGAAGGTCAGTCAAAAAATACAATCGAAGGGGCACCTGGGTGGCTCGGTTGTTAAGCATCTGCCTTCAGCTCAGGGCCTGATCCCAGGGTCCTGGGATCAAGCCCTGCATCGGGCTCCCTGCTCAGGGAACGTGCTTCTCCCTCTCCCACTCCTCCTGCTGGTGTTCCCTCTCTCACTGGCTGTCTCTCTCTCTGTCAAATAAATAAATAAAATCTTAAAAAATATATATAATTGAAGTTTCACAGAGATGATGATCAGAGAAGAATTTGCCTTAAAGATCAATAAAAAAATCAAATAAGTAATCTAATCAGGAGAGTCAGAAAAAAAAAAAGGAAAATTATTCTACAAAGGGAAATAACCTTAGTCAGGTGTGCTCTCTATGGGGTCATCAGGCAGAAGCAGAGGATTATTTCTAATTTCCAGTAGGAAATCAAATCAGAATTCAGTGAAGCTGTAAGGGTGTGAGCTATCCTCCAAGTGGGCAGTGGAACTGATAATCATCACATTCTGCTTTACTTGGTTTGTGTCATGATTTTGAAATGGATGACAAACACCAATGGAGTCACGAGCAGGATTTTCAAAGTACGAACACTTTGGTTCCTAGGTAAGCCTGCATGAGGCTAGCATAATAATAAGGAAATTATATAATGTTTTTCTGATGCTAAAAATAAAGAAATTTTAGACTCAATATTTTATAAGATTCTTTTCATAACTTAAATCTAGTTTGAGGCAGGAAAGACTATCTCACACTGAGATAATGAATAAAGCACCAAACATAGAGAAAGAAATCAAAAATTTCAATCTTAGAGCAGGATACTCCCAGGTATGATATATTTCTAATATTATTGAATATTTTATATCAAGAACAATTCAATAAATCACTATTTCTGAATGTTTGTTTTCATCAGTATTTAAATAGTTACAATCAAATGTTAAAATATACATATGACAGTTTTATATAGTTGTCAAATGCTATTATAAATTCGCTATTGTAAATCTGTTTCTCTTTTTTTAAACTGTTACATCAGGTTCAAATACTCCAGAGCTGCTGGGTCTGTGCTCCTGACTGATTAGTTGGTCTTCCTCTCTCAATCTCTAGTTCTTGCTTACATATTTAGTTGGTTTCCATTCCTGAAGAATATTTCTTTGGGCTCTACAATTCCATGTTTTTGATAGAGTGGGAGTGCGGAGAAAAGAATGTTGATAATCTTTGCTTCTATGTCAAGGAATATCAAAACAAATTTTTAACAATCTCTTTTGCATCTGGTAAGGAGATCTTATAAAACCACCACTTGACAAAACTTAATTTGCAGCAAAGACTGTGCTTCTAGAAGTAATCTCATTCCCAGTGAAGGAACTGGATATTTGAACCAGCACCCAGAAAGGGGATGTTGCTAAGAGACCAAGTCCTACACTGGAAATTAGAAAATCTGGCTTTGCTCTCAGCTAACCACAAGTGGTCCAAGTGCAAGCCCCTTGTATGTTCTATACCTCCATTTATTAGTAATGAAGGTCTTATCAGCCTCACAATTAAATGACCAAATTTAAGAACCAATTGGAGAATAAAGAATACAACAAAATGATTAGCTAAAGTGACTAATGAAAAACATGTTTAATTAACAATTGTAAAAAATCCCAAGCTCTTTATGTCTTAGCAATGCGATCAAAATACACAGACATATTCTTTTGTGTTTAGATCAGGTTTCTGTGTTAATACTGGAAGTCATTACATAGGGTTTTATTTACTTGTTTCACTGTCCCACGTTCACAGGCTATTCATACATAGTTCAGTGTTCTTCCTTTGTACACAAGGGATTAATTCTTGCTTGAGNTCAAATAAGTAATCTAATCAGGAGAGTCAGAAAAAAAAAAGGAAAATTATTCTACAAAAGGAAATAACCTTAGTCAGGTGTGCTCTCTATGGGGTCATCAGGCAGAAGCAGAGGATTATTTCTAATTTCCANATCAAATAAGTAATCTAATCAGGAGAGTCAGAAAAAAAAAAAGGAAAATTATTCTACAAAGGGAAATAACCTTAGTCAGGTGTGCTCTCTATGGGGTCATCAGGCAGAAGCAGAGGATTATTTCTAATTTCCAGTAGGAAATCAAATCAGAATTCAGTGAAGCTGTAAGGGTGTGAGCTATCCTCCAAGTGGGCAGTGGAACTGATAATCATCACATTCTGCTTTACTTGGTTTGTGTCATGATTTTGAAATGGATGACAAACACCAATGGAGTCACGAGCAGGATTTTCAAAGTACGAACACTTTGGTTCCTAGGTAAGCCTGCATGAGGCTAGCATAATAATAAGGAAATTATATAATGTTTTTCTGATGCTAAAAATAAAGAAATTTTAGACTCAATATTTTATAAGATTCTTTTCATAACTTAAATCTAGTTTGAGGCAGGAAAGACTATCTCACACTGAGATAATGAATAAAGCACCAAACATAGAGAAAGAAATCAAAAATTTCAATCTTAGAGCAGGATACTCCCAGGTATGATATATTTCTAATATTATTGAATATTTTATATCAAGAACAATTCAATAAATCACTATTTCTGAATGTTTGTTTTCATCAGTATTTAAATAGTTACAATCAAATGTTAAAATATACATATGACAGTTTTATATAGTTGTCAAATGCTATTATAAATTCGCTATTGTAAATCTGTTTCTCTNTTTCATCAGTATTTAAATAGTTACAATCAAATGTTAAAATATACATATGACAGTTTTATATAGTTGTCAAATGCTATTATAAATTCGCTATTGTAAATCTGTTTCTCTTTTTTTAAACTGTTACATCAGGTTCAAATACTCCAGAGCTGCTGGGTCTGTGCTCCTGACTGATTAGTTGGTCTTCCTCTCTCAATCTCTAGTTCTTGCTTACATATTTAGTTGGTTTCCATTCCTGAAGAATATTTCTTTGGGCTCTACAATTCCATGTTTTTGATAGAGTGGGAGTGCGGAGAAAAGAATGTTGATAATCTTTGCTTCTATGTCAAGGAATATCAAAACAAATTTTTAACAATCTCTTTTGCATCTGGTAAGGAGATCTTATAAAACCACCACTTGACAAAACTTAATTTGCAGCAAAGACTGTGCTTCTAGAAGTAATCTCATTCCCAGTGAAGGAACTGGATATTTGAACCAGCACCCAGAAAGGGGATGTTGCTAAGAGACCAAGTCCTACACTGGAAATTAGAAAATCTGGCTTTGCTCTCAGCTAACCACAAGTGGTCCAAGTGCAAGCCCCTTGTATGTTCTATACCTCCATTCATTAGTAATGAAGGTCTTATCAGCCTCACAATTAAATGACCAAATTTAAGAACCAATTGGAGAATAAAGAATAAAACAAAATGATTAGCTAAAGTGACTAATGAAAAACGTGTTTAATTAACAATTGTAAAAAATCCCAAGCTCTTTGTGTCTTAGCAATGCGATCAAAATACACAGACATATTCTTTTGTGTTTAGATCAGGTTTCTGTGTTAATACTGGAAGTCACTACATAGGGTTTTATTTACTTGTTTCACTGTCCCACGTTCACAGGCTATTCATACATAGTTCAGTGTTCTTCCTTTGTACACAAGGGATTAATTCTTGCTTGAGATTCATGCTAAAAAAAGTCCATCTCTAGAGGTGATTGTGTCTTCTATTTTTGAATAAAAATAAAAGCGATCCAGTCCATTATGTTTCTCTTATTTGTAGTAACTATCAGAAAGCTTCGAGTCAAACTCCTCTGTACCAAATACTTTAAATCCTCTCCTCCCACAGGCATTTTGATTCCTTTGTTTGGGCTTTTCAGCTTTTAACTATTTTTTTTTCGCACTATATTTTATTTTCTAAGCCATCTCTAGCCCTTTCAGAATGAGACCTAGCATAAATCCCTGGGAAAAAATTCTGGGTAGAGCTAGAAAGACTTCTTACAGGAAAATCACTCTTTGTTATTCCATTTGTAAAAAAACGTGCATCTCCCGGAGGGGAAAATGGAAAGATACCTTTAATGCAATATTGATACAACTCTAATGTGTCCTGCTTCCCCTTCCCCTTCTGCAAAACGGTGGGCAGCTGGGTTAATCCGTGGATGACATTCAGCTATAGATACCAAAGCAAAAAACCAAAATACCTGAAGAATTCAGAGGTTCGATGAATACTCTGATTTTGTTATGCTTTCTATCTCCTTATATACTTGTATTTTCTTTTAAACTCCAAGTGAGAAACTGTGTGTTATACAAAATGAAGTTGTTTTAATTCTTAATCAGTTCTTCAAGATAAGATTTTTACCAATGCAATAGATAATGGCAAGAGGTGTAGAAAGTGAAAAATAAGAAGGCATTTTGTAATTTGCCAAGACATAAGAATCAGCACTCTATTCCTGCAATTTAACAAAATTTTGATCCAATGAATTCTCTAACTTGTGATCCTTTTGAGGATTTAAACAATGAAATCATTCCAGAAAATATCTGTGTGCAATTATTTAGGTTCAGGCTCTTGAAATAATTATGTATCCTGTTCCTCTTATTTAGCAGTATGGTCATGGCATGTGCTCAATGTGTACTTAAAAAGAGGTTTTTCTAAATCTATTTCCTCCCAACATGAGTTAATGCATTAGATTAAGGAAAGAAACCCTGGGGCTCCTCCGAAGTGCCTCCGTGCCATCTCGAAAGGAGTTGCCACCATCCTCTACTCTCTAGAATAACTTTTATCTGTCTTGTATAATAGAGAAAACATGACTTTCTTAGAAAGTGGCTAAAAGCAATATTTTGTTAAAAGAAAAATTTGGAAACCAGTAGGTTAATGTATTGTGGAGACACTACTTCCTTTTAAATGTAAACGTATTTATCTACAAACCACAATATAGAGAAAAATAATCACTTATAAAGTATATCAGTGCAAACACGTTTACATAGTTGGCATGCCATTTCCAAACAGGAGGACTGTTATTTAGAAAATTAAACATACACATGAGGGCTTCTGGAGCACAGAAACTGGAAAACGTCTAGTTCATGGCATAATTCTTTAAAAAGCAAGAATAATTGGGCATCCCCATTAAAGAGCCTGACAGCCAGATCGCAGCCAAGGCTGCAGAGCCCCACGGTTAGAGATTCTGCGTGGCTGGGAGAGACACTATGCTGCAAATGGGCTTACAAATGCCCAGTCAGATATAGAGGATGACTTCAGTTTGGGCTCTATTTTCAATTTTTTTTTAAAGATTTTATTTATTTTTTAACAGAGATAGAGACAGCCAGCGAGAGAGGGAACACAAGCAGGGGGAGTGGGAGAGGAAGAAGCAGGCTCATAGCAAGAGGAGCCTGATGTGGGGCTCGATCCCATAACGCCGGGATCACGCCCTGAGCCGAAGGCAGACGCCCAATGACTGCGCCATCCATGCGCCCCTATTTTCAATGTTTTTAAATGACTCTTTTAGTGATATTTGACCGTGTGCTTAGAACTTTGTCACCCCAAATTATTTTAGTCTTCTGCAATACTTTTCACTTCTGACCATAATATCAAGCTTATAATATGCAAAGCTTTTTGCCTAATAGAACTCCTTTTTTAAGTATAGGTTTCCATGGGATTCAAAACAAACTATCAATTTTTTCATGAGGTAGGAAAATCTTAATGAAATCCTTTTCTTTTTCAAGATTATTTATTTACTTTAGAGAGAGAGCATGAGAGAGGGCTGGAGCACAAGCAGGCGGAGGACCAGAGGGAGACAGAGAGAGAATCCCAAGCAGACTCCCCACTGAGCATGGAGCCCAATGCAGGGCTCCATCCCAGGACCCTAAGATCATGACCAAGCCGAAATCAAGAATTGGACACTCAACCGACTGAGCCACTCAGTCTCCCCTTCATGCTGATGTATAAAGATAGAGAGCGTAAAACTTGTACTCAGACATTAGCAGGCATAAAATCTACTTTGCCCCCCTCCCAAAGCCCACTTTGATAATGAAGTTTATGGTTGACTTGGGGGGTATTTTAAGAAGAAATGATGCAAAATGATGTACACAGAGGTCTGCAAAAAGTTAAAAACTGTCCTAAGCAACTTAGCAGAGAAGATGAAGAACTGTGCCCCCAAACTACTTTCAGCTAATATTTTTAGCATGTTTCTCAAAGAATGTAGCAAACCTAACTCTCTAAGGAATAAGCAGAGGTACTGATTTATTATTTTAATGTGTTTGATTAACACCAAAGCTATTTACACCCAAGAATCAAACAGCACGTCTTCTACTAGTTATATCTCTTACTGAAGCGTTCTTAAAGCACCCTGAGGATCGAATATGTGATGTCCTGCCCAGGATCATATATAATTCAGTAACCGAGGTGCTCTGTGACTCCCTGACGCCAGCCACAGGAAAGCAGGGAAGTTCCCATCAATGCAGCGTGATTATCAGCATGTTATATGGGGCAGCAGAGAGAATGCCTTTTATTATCCACACGGAAACCTCTCCCATAAAGGCCATAGAAACCACGTGCAAATATAAGTATGAATAGAACTGTACTTACTTTTCAAGTTTGTAGCCCCCATATTAATAAGCAGTAAACCATATAAAGGCAATTCACTTTCCAATCCCATTTGCAAAAAATATGTGAAATGCATACTGTACAATAAGTGATAGGTACATAAAAGGCCATTTGTGTCAGCAGGCTGAGAAAGATAAGACCAGTGTAATTCAATTGTAAAGCACCGCAAAAGAGATGTCAAATAGAAGCACTGACCGCATCACAGATAGCTCATTTTTCAAAGCATGAGTTACATCTGAATGAAAGTACAATGGAGAGGAATTCTGAAATGAAATTAGCATAAAGTTGTTCTATTTTACAGCTGCCAAATTATTTTGAAAGATATGAAACTGTAATAAATCTAAATGATTACATTTCATGTAATTCCAAAGAAAAAGGAGAACACACAAACAAAACCCAGGGAGAAAAATTGACAATTGTAGGTTATTAAGTTTTCTAACCATTAACAAACACCAGTAAGTCAGTAATAGTTCAAGGAAGAACTGAAAACGAAGCCAGGCAGAAATCGCTTGTATCTAGCAGAAGTTATCCAAGACCTATGAGAAACAAAATCTAAGCAAACTAAAAATGTCACTGGGAGTCTATTTAGATTCCTACTTTTCTTCTTTGAGCTACCGATGCTGGCTGGTATCCTCTGGAGTAGGATCCTACGTCAAAGAATTGGGTAAGACATTTTAAACATCCTGTGAAATAGACAAAAATATATATTGGGTGAATAGTGCTTTTTTATATCTTGATACCAGGCAAGCACATATACAAAGCAATTCTCTCCAAATATTTTATCTGCTTTCAGGAAAAGAACTAGAAATGCAGATTACAGAATAAAGTTTATTTAGTGAAAATAATCAGACAAATAAAAAAAGGAAGAGATTTGTCATCAAGATAGGTGGAAAAAAGAAACACCTATTATAACTATTCCAAGGACATTGTGACAGAGAACATTTTATAATAGAATTTGACATGTGTGAGTTGAGAGTTGTGGCAGTAATTACTAACGTGTTCTTAGGTGACTCAAATAAACTTTCTAGTTTCTTTCTCTATAAAGTGAGGGAGTTAAATGATTTCAAAATCATTTTCAAATCTTAACACTCTACTTCTTTACAAGAAGGTAAAGGAAATTCAAAAATAAGCATTCCAAATGTCTTTACGAGCCCCCCTTTATTGTAGGAAATATGGTTTTAAAAATCAACTTCATTACACTATATATTTTTTAGAGTACATCTAATTTTAACAGATAAAAATTGACCGGTCATTCTGAAATAGATTATGTACCAAAGTACTTTTAGTTTTTAGAGAAAATTATTTCAAAAACCTGGTATTGTCTTAGTAAGTGTCACAACAATTAAATTATCTACTCTTAAAGATCATTAAAATTAATCAGCAGTCACGACCAAAATTTTAAAGGTGGAAAATATTTCCCTTCCAAGTTACAGCATAGTAAATATTTAATTTCTAAAATGATTTGCAAGTGGCATCTTGCTTTTATTTAACTTTTTTCCTCTACCAGGAAAAGATATACCTCATCTATCTGACGTGGTGTTAAATAATCATTGTTAGTAAGTCTTTTTTTCTTTTTTTAAGATTTTATTTATTTATTTGACACAGAGAGAGACAGCCAGACAGAGAGGGAACACAGGCAGGGGGAGTGGGAGAGGACGATGCAGGCTCATAGCGGAGGAGCCTGATGTGGGGCTCGATCCCAGGACTCTGGGATCAAGCCCTGAGCTGAAGGCAGACACTTAACGACTGAACCACCCAGGCACCCCCATTGTTAGTAAGTCTTAATGTAATCTAAAATAAAAGTCAGAAAGGAAGTTAAAATGTTATATTTTATAGTATTAAGATTCATAAAGTGACTTTGCTATAAGGTGTATAAAGAAGATGGTATCTTAGAAAATATTCTAAGATAGTTTTCTCATTAAATTGCATCTGAGCCCCTGGTCAATATGGTCTGCTCAGCCCCAGATGCTGCACTTAGCTGTTTCTTGTCAGAATTGAACAAGGAAGCACCAAGAGGTGATCGAGAGGATCACCTGGATACCAAACACATTCCTTGGGTCTGCCTTCTGTAACAGCATCCCTGCTTCCTCCTGAGAAGGCCAAGAGGGTGCTTCCTGCCTTCTGCTCCAATGACACATGGACCCAGGCAACCTTAGCTGACAGTTCAACAAAACACTTGTTGCAAACCTTGGTATAAGTGTTCATCTTTTGGAAACAAGGACGTCTAACCCTGGAGTCCAGCACTGTCGGGACAATAACCACAAGTAGGTCTTTGGAAAGGATGGTAAGTGGGGTCATTTCTACTTCCATCCCTGAGGACCCAGACACTATGGGGCGCAGACAAACCATCCATATTGTGTCCTACCCAAGCTCCTGACCCACAGAATCTTTGTGCATCGTGATGGCTGCTTTATGTGACTAAGTGTTGGGGGAGGTCTATTATGATAGCAGTAGTACTAAGAGTGGGGTGCTAAGATAATGAAAACCTAAAATACGTAGCACTGGCTTTGGGGCTGGGAAGAAGTTGGAAAAGCATTAAGGAGATTGTTAGTCAAAGTTGGACAAAAAAAGATACTTGCAAAAGTTTAGCAAAACTATTTTCCTCAACAACGTAGTAAATAGAAAATCTACCTGGCAAATATGGTGACCTAAGATTACCAAGCAGTGTTGAAAATACATTTAGCTATCAGCTGCTAAGTGGAAAATGAGAGGAGAGAGATGAGCTAAAGGAGTAACTTAAAGGAGCCGAACTTATGGGGTATGAAAATAAAGCTGCTTCTCATTCTCACAGTTGGATGAGTCTGGGCACATTGTGGGAAAATATGTGTATTTTCCTGTAGGGAAGAGGCAAGTTGTGCACCCATAGGAAAGGCTATGGTAGATATTTCCAAAAGGTGGCCACGCCGATCTACATCCCAACCAAGTTCTGTGGGGTGGGACACTCCCCTTGTGAAGGGCTGGGCCTATGTGCCAGCACCTGGAATCTACTGGACTTTTCTGACTTCCTCGGCCAAGAGCAGAGGGGAAAGGTAACACTATGTGATCTCCGGGGTCCATCATACAATGTCATGCCTCCAGGTTTGCTTTCTGAGAAGGATTGCTCCTAGTAACCACTTGCACACTGTGAGGAAGTCCAAACGAGCCTTTCAGAGACCACAGAGGAAGGTCACAGGCAGATGCTCTATTTGAAAGCCCACCTGAGATCCAAGATTCAGTCGACATTAACACCTTCACATGTGAGTGAAAACACCACTGTATCCTTCCTGTCACTGTCAAGTTAGTTCAGCTTTGGAGCCTCCCCAGCTAAGGCTCCAGAGGCAACATGTTCTTGCCGTGTGCCTTTCTAATCTCTAACCCATAGAATCCGTGAACATAATGAAAGTATTGTTTTATGCCACTAAACCTGGAGTGATTTGTTTGCAATCGATAATTGATAAACTGATATATTTTGAAAAATGAATTAAACACTTTAATATTTAAATTTTTTCAGTTTATGTTTAATTTTAAAAGATTTCATTTCTGGCCTTTTATAAATAGAGAGGTTTTCTTAAAAATCTGAGTGATGACCAACTCATTGCCCATGTATTTTAAAATACATAAGCATATTTTTCTTTAGCAAAATAGGAAATTTTACATTTTTCATGAACTCACATTTTTCTTATATTTCCCTTACGCGTATTATACTAATGTAAAATAAATATATTCAACCATTTATTTTTGACAGCATTTTGGAGTACTTAAAATTTGGGGGTATTTTGTTAGGTAGGATTAAGTTGTACCTACTCCACTTACTCATATTGCTAAAAGTTTTTGATTATTTGATTAGCTGTGAAGCTCAGTGCTGCTGTAATTGGGGGTGGGAGCAGGGTTTCACCGTATGAATCATAGATCCAATTCAAACACCGCTACAAATCTTAGGTAAACACCATATGCAGTTTATATAAGTAATCTACTAATTCATTTTTTACAATGCTGCATTTTTTCAGAACAAAGAATGGGGTAAAAAGAAATTTCCCATCATCCAATCCAGTTCACTACAGTGTAGGTCAAGGCAAGCTGACCACAAATGGAATAGTTTTATCCTTCAAATTCAGTAATAAATTTATAAAGAATTTTGCAGACCTTCTTAATGTTTTATCAACAATACAACTATATGCTATAAACATAATAATGTATAAATCCAAAAATCAACTTGTTATGATCATATATAGGTAAATTATAGATATACTGTTATTTTCAGAACACATTATGTTGCATGATACTCTCTGGGAGGTAGTGTACTTGGTGGAAAGGGCAGGAGATTTGTAATTAAGATATTTGGGAATAAAATCCTTTGAGGAAAGCAGCTGTATCAGTGAGAACTCCTTTGGTTGGAGAATATATACATNACGTATTATACTAATGTAAAATAAATATATTCAACAATTTATTTTTGACAGCATTTTGGAGTACTTAAAATTTGGAGGTATTTTGTTAGGTAGGATTAAGTTGTACCTACTCCACTTACTCATATTGCTAAAAGTTTTTGATTATTTGATTAGCTGTGAAGCTCAGTGCTGCTGTAATTGGGGGTGGGAGCAGGGTTTCACCGTATGAATCATAGATCCAATTCAAACACCGCTACAAATCTTAGGTAAACACCATATGCAGTTTATATAAGTAATTTACTAATTCATTTTTTACAATGCTGCATTTTTTCAGAACAAAGAATGGGGTAAAAAGAAATTTCCCATCATCCAATCCAGTTCACTACAGTGTAGGTCAAGGCAAGCTGACGTCGCAAATGGAATAGTTTTATCCTTCAAATTCAGTAATAAATTTATAAAGAATTTTGCAGACCTTCTTAATGTTTTATCAACAATACAGCTATATGCTATAAACATAATAATGTATAAATCCAAAAATCAACTTGTTATGATCATATATAGGTAAATTATAGATATACTGTTATTTTCAGAACACATTATGTTGCATGATACTCTCTGGGAGGTAGTGTACTTGGTGGAAAGGGCAGGAGATTTGTAATTAAGATATTTGGGAATAAAATCCTTTGAGGAAAGCAGCTGTATCAGTGAGAACTCCTTTGGTTGGAGAATATATACATATATTTGAAGAATATATATATATATGTATATATATATATATCACATCTTTTATCAAATAATAAAAAATCCAA